>NW_027069663.1:977372-1005566 GCF_002906115.3 Quercus suber
AAAAAAAAAAAAAAAAAAAAAGAGGGAAAAGGAAGCAAATCGTGTTTTATATTTATTCTCTTAGTTTTTGAAAACAATGTTGGTCAATTTATTTTCACATAACATCTCTTTGTATCTTGTTTAGCTTGGATGAGTTTATTTATTACACTTTACTAGTTGAAACTTTGTAGTGCATGTTATGTGGGAAAGATGTTTATGGTTTTTGATCATTTTGACTTGATCTTAAAGTCACATGTCTTTGACTGTCGGACTTGAACCTTTTGAGAAAGGCATAAATAGCCATCTCATCACTGTTCACTAGCCAATCATGAACACCTTAGTGCATATCGTAAGATTTTGTGCTTAAGAAAGTGTAGCACATGCACAAAAAAAAAAAAAACATAAGGTGTAGCCTCGGTTTAAATGCTTAAAATTTGTGTGTACATTATTGGACTTAAAGCTAAATCAAATAATTAAAATTGGCGTGTACATTATCCCGACTATTTTATTAAGTTTCTGAACAACTAAAATTAATGTGTACAATATGAGGCAAATTCAAGAAACTTACATGGTTGCAAGCTTATGATCTAGGAGATGTGGGAGTTATATGATGTAACTCTTTAGGTGATAGTAGTCTCTTTCAAATTCTATGTGATGAACTTTGTAAACTCTGTGTTTGATTTCTATTCACATATCACTTCACATGTATCTCAAGTTTTTGCTAGTTGCACACACTACACAAGTTACTCTTTACTAAACTTTGTACATGTTATTGTGTGTGTTTTTTGTTTGACCAACCAAGCTTGAAAATACCTTGAGTTTTTATGCAAAACATATTTGATGCTTGAGAATTCAAAAGAAAAATGTGTGAAAATCTTAATTTTGGGAAACTGAGTTTAAAAACTTGTGTTTTTTAAAAGCATTTCATCTCATACTTATGAATTTTATTCATAAAATTCAATGCTTTGAGGAGAGTATGCATCAAAATCCTTTGTTTTTCAAAAACTTATTTTTTTTACAAATTTAATCAATTGAACCTGTTATTTGATCAATCGAAATTGCGAATAAAAATTTATGTGAGCCTCTGTCTATTTCAATCAATCGAAACTGATTTTTGATCAATCAAAAATCGTGAATAAGGTTTTTAAAAAAATCTGGGTTTGATTTGTTCAACATCACTTTTTCAAAAGTTTTTAAGCTTTTCTCTCTCTCCGATTCGGACTAGGCTCCACATCAAATTTTTGTCGTTTTCCTCCAAAATTTTTGCAAGGTTTTCCTCTCCCAAGGCCGGTAAGTCCATTATACCATTCCTCTTGCATTTTATTTCAAGTTTTCATTCATAAATTCATGCATTTGTTTGGGAATTTTGAACCTATGCTTATTTTGGGTTTTTGATGATTCAAGCCATATTTCTGAAATTGATCAATGGGTTTTTGTGCTAGGATGTTATAAACTTGATCTTGATGGGTTAATTTGATCAATTTTGTGATTTGTGAGAAATTGGATTTTCTAGGGCTTGAATGTACCCGAATTGGGGATTTTGTTCAAATTAAATTTAATTGACGAAATTGGCTTTTGGATTGATGTTTTTGATCATTCTAAATTGTATTCTAGCTTGTGTGATGATCAATTAGTCAATTATTTATAAAAACAAAAAAGTGGTTTTTCAAATTTTGGGGTTTTTGTTAGAAACTCTATGCTAAAGCCAATTTTGTGAATTTGAACTTATATTGAACTTGATTTCACTACATTAGAGTATGCATCATGACATTTAACTGTTCATGCATTCATATAGATTTTTGTTATATATATTTTTTTTGTGCTAACTTGTAGTCTGCCCTTGGTTTTTCTTTTTTTGTTCTTTTTGGTTCTGCTTTGTGTCATTGTCCTTTCCTTAGCACCATGCCTAGGAAGACTAGAGCCCATAGGACTTCCTCCACTTCTTCTGAGTCTCCCTCTAGGAGTGAGCAATTTAAGGATGACAAAAGCAAAGAGGCCTATGATAAGTTGAACAATAAGAGGAAAATTTGGGCTGAGCGTTCTGTTGTGCTAGATGAGTTAGATCCTGCTATTAGGGCAAATTGTGAGAGTAGGAGCTGGTTGTCTTTGTTGGAGATAGATCATCCACCCCTGACCGCCCTGATTAGAGAGTTCTACTCAAACCTCTCTTGCCATATCTATGATTCCAACACCCTTGTTAGGAGTTGGATACGAGGTGTTGAGTTTACCATTACTCCTAAGGTAGTGGCTGAGGCTCTTGGGGTTTCGATCGTTAGGTAGCCCGTCTATCCTTATGAGGAGTCTCCACCCCTTGATGTGGTCATGTCATACATCACTGGGTCTTCTATCCAGTGGGATTCTAATCCTCGGATCACGTTTGTTGAGCTTACTGAGACTACCTATCTTTTCCTTAGGATAGCATGTCATTCCTTGTGGCCTATTTCTCATCTTCACACCATCCCTATTGAGCGATGTGTGTTTCTGTATGCCCTTGTTTCTGGCGCTTCTATTTCTTTCCCTCATCTGTTTCTTCGTTCTTTGAACGAGATTCATCGAAGTAGCGATGTTGGTCACGCTCTTATTTATCCTATATTCATTCATAGGACTTTGCTGTTTTTAGGTTTAGATGGTTTCCTTGCGTCTGAGCCTGTACACATTACTGGTCCCATAGGTGCCACCTTCCTTCGACAAAGGGCTACTCACTTGAGAGCTAGAGTTCAGTCTTCTGGTGCTGTACCCCCTCCTCCCACTTCTACATGTGATGCATAGGCTGAGACGTCTGCTGCTACTGCTGCTGATGTTCCTCCACCGATTACTTCAGATGTTTTTTACATCGACGTACGTTAGATCATGTCCTGACTGTTCAAGCGGCTCAAGGACAGGTTTTGGTGGACTTGCTCGATGAGGTTTGTGCTTTGCGTGTAGGGTTGGTGCATTTTAGACGATCTCCTATGCCACCTCCTTTTGATGATGGATTATGATTACCCTTTGGCATTCCGTCACGAAAAGGGGGAGTAGCTTTTGTAGTAGCTTGTAGAGTTTTTGTTGATAGGGGAGTTTCGTTTGTTTGGAGCCTGTGGTGATTAGATTGTGTCTAGGAGCTACATCTTGTATTTACATTTCTTTTGGCTCTTGATGTATTTTTGTTGGGCTTTTTATGATAGGAGGAGATATATTTATTTTGTTTCTTGTTTCACTGCTTATTGATTTATATTTATGAGTTATTCATTGATATGTCTTTATTTTGTGTTTGGTGAAATCAAGAGTTTATTTGTTTTACTTGTATTTTCCACACATGCATTTATGCGTCTTGTTTAGTGTTTCAAGAAAAATACAGGTTGATTCAATTAAGCTGCTGTCTACACTTGCAACTGATGGATAGTAGTTAGGATTGAATTTGTTGTACTGAGCATTTTTTTGTAAAGGGATTTTATTTGTAAACTTTGAGCTTTTAATTTGTATTTTGTCACGGATTGCCAAAGGGGGAGTTTGTTAGGTTCTAAAGATTTAGGAATTTATGTATTTAGAACTCTAATGTGTAATGTTGGCAAACCATGATCAAAACAGGTTGTTTAGTCTTGTTTAGGCTTGCTCAAAGTTGTGTCTTTTATGTAAAGTTGGAATCAAGCTGATGTAGAAGTTACTGTGCATTTATTTGTGTTATTTATTTTTCCGTTGCTATACATGATATGATTGTTTGATTATGATAACCTAGATCTGGAATTTGGACTAAGTAATAACTTGGTTAATCAACTAGGTTAATCTGGTTATGTTTTAAGGGGTCTAAAAACAAACAAGACGAATTGTTTGATTCAAGGATTTGGAATAAATCTTCTTGATCTTTATCATCAATATTTAGCAAGTTAAACTTATTTTTTAACTTACCATGTTTTTGCTTGCAATCTCTACTGTTGTGTCTAGGTTTACTACAGTTAAAACATTTGTCTTTATTTGATTTCTATTTATCATATTTTTTAGTAACATTTTTCTTTTTAGCATAAAAATCATTTGGTTTAGCAAAATTGGTTTTGTATTTTTTATATTTTTTATGGTTATAATTTTTGTGAGCTTTATCATGTTTTTTCCCTTTTTGCCTGGAAGGCATAATAGGGGGCAAACCATATTGTTCACAGAAATTACCCATTTCATATTTAGTTTTTCTTTTATTCTTTAATTGGTATTTTAATAGTTTTTCATCATTACACATATTAATACCAAGCTTTTTAATAATGCTTAAAATATCACCATAAGTTAAATTATCATAATCAATGGAATCATTTTTACCAATTAACTCTTGTTTTACCTTATGAGTAAAGATAGGAGGCAGACCATCAATAAAATTTTCTTTCCAATAAGGCTTGTAGCAATCTTTCCAAAGCATAACTCTAGAAATGAAAACATCTTGGTACCATCTATAATCAGACATAATAGGACATCTCAAATTGTTTAGATAATCAGAAATTTGAGATGAAATATTAGATGGAGTACCAACAAAATGTTTGAGAATAGTATAGATTAATGTATTGACACCATCAAGAATACCTCTACCAATACGTTCATCAAAAATGGGAAAACCTTCATCATTCTTTTTAACAGTTATTTTAATAGATTCTCTGGAATCTTCTGTGAGATATGAATCCCACCATCCACGAAGAGTGCCAAAAAAACCAGTAACAAGAAGGTCAACAATTTCAGGGTGGTCAAGATTATGGTTATTCATATATGCAATTCCAACCATAGACATATGACCCATTTTATTAATGATTTCTTGTTTAGATAAACCATCAATATTCCATTCATAAAGTTTATCAGTAGAAACATAAAATTGGGTTTGAAAAGATCTTTCTTCAAACTGCATATTAGGAGGAGTAGGTTTTGAATACCATTTTTTGTAAAAGACACGGGATTAGATTTTCCAACAAATCTTTTAATTTTTGGTAAATCATCATCAAAAATATTTTTAACGGAAACAAAAGATAATGAGTCTGAATCTATGTTTTCTTCAAAAATAGTTTCTTCTTTATTTCTTGAAATAGTTTGAGCAACACTTGTAGAAGTACTCTCAGTTTTGACTTTTAAATCAAAAAGCATTTTCTCGACAATCTCTAGGGTTTTAGCCTGAGAGGTTTTAGATTTCAATTTTTCTTTTTGACTAGGTAAATCAATCAAAGGTTTCTCAGGTTTTGAAGCAACAGTCGTTTCAACAATTTCTTCTTCAATACGGTCAAGCTATTGACCAATAACATGCAAGGATTCATTAGTAAAATTGTTTTGTTCAATAATACTAAAAACAGGAGTATTAGCATCAGCAATTTTGTAAGGGGAGGCCTTTACGTCAATCCCTTTACAGTTTAAAAGAACTGTCTCAAGGGGCGGATGGCTAGACTGAACAATGGTTTTATCTTCTTTAACAAAATTTGATTTCTTCATTACATTCAAATGATTTTTTGAAGCTTCATACTTTGGAACATAATAGTTTTCAAGAAAATCAAAAAACAAAATGTGTTTTTTCAATTGATTCATTTTTTTCTTTCCATTTTCTTTTAACACGATCTTTTTCAGACTGAGCAAAAGTACTTTGGTAATATTTCCTTTTATCTCTGTTTTTTGCAAAAACAAATTCATTAAACAAAGCAACCATATCAATTTCAAAGTTTTCGTTCAGAACATTTAAAACTCTTAATTGACTTTGGAAAACAGAGGTTTCAACATTTTGAAAATCAGAAAAAGACAGAAACACAGATTTATTTTCTTTTTCTTTTTTAATAGTAGTTCTGCTATATGGAGAGGAAGGCTATGGTTTAGTAGAGTAAAAAGCAGTGCTAACTTGGGAGTTCTAGCTTGAAACTCCTTTTCGCTTCAAACCAGGTTTTTTAAAATTCTTTTGCAAAAAATCATTGAGATCTTGGTCTCTTTTTGAAACACTTTCAGATCCAGCAAAGGAATGTCTTTCTTCATTGATCCTCAAGGGTCTATCATCATGAAAGCTTATTTTAAAAGTGCCATCAAGATATTGTTGAATATGAGCAAGGTTCAATTCATCAAAAACAGGTTTTGCAGGTGGGGATTCTCGTTCCAACAACCATTCTTTAGGAAGATTAATACTTTGCCATTGAATCATTTTTGGGACTTAAATCTTAGCATCAGGGGTAGAACATTGTATTAACATGGTTTTACCAGCAGGATCCTTTATCCTAACACAAGGATTCAATTGAGAACCCAAAAGTCTGTAATAAAGGCAGTAAATAAGAGCAAAAGGCTTTCTACCTTCTTCCATGTCGTAACCAGATGTCAAAATATTTAATGTCAAGGCTTTAACAATTAACATCATCCAAAGCAAGAGAAATATTAGGATAATAGTCAAAATAAACAGGACCATCATACAAGGATGTAGTAATCATGCCAAAAATGCTGTCATTAAATTTCTTAAATCTAGCATCTCTTAAGCACATGAGAACAGAAGCATTAATACCTTTTCTTGTAAGTGGTTTAACAGCAACTTGAACAAGACCAATATGTAAATAACTGAGTTTTTTAGTAAGAAAATCATTAATATTTCTTTTAGAAAACAAACAACATTTTTCATGAGTTCTAGAGATAGAAAATGTTTGTTCAATAGTTCTAACTCTATATTGGGAAAAAAAACAATACTTTTAGCCTAACTAGTATTGTAGATGGACTTAGTATTAACCTTGGGGATATTCCATTTCTGAAAATCCAGAATCTCATTTTCTTCAATAGTGTGATCTTCTTCATTTACAATATCAGAAGGACAACCAGTCTTGGAGCTAATAGAGGAGTTGGATCTCCACAACCCATCCATACTATCTTAGGTTTAACATTCAATTATCATGTTTTTCTTAACACCGTTGCATTTTGTAACAAAGGAGTATCAAAGTTTCGTGTAGACACAGACAGACAATAAGCTTAAGAAAAGTTTAATAAAAGATGAAAATGTTAAAAAACTAAAATCAACAATAAGCTTTGAAGAAACTTTGGAAAGATTTAATAAAAAGAAATCCAAAGATTTAACTATGAATGATCTTCAACATGAAATCACTATTGTTAAACAAGAAATAATTGAGTTAAAAAATGAATTTAAAATCATTAAAAGTGATAACAATAATCTTAAACAAGAATTGTTATTGTTAAAAATTGAAAAAAATCTTGATAAACATCAATCTGATAATGAACAAGATACGCACAAAGGTATTGTTGATGATTCTCAACTTAATCTTGTTAACAAGATGCTTCCTCCAAAATGGTTTGCAAAAGTTTATATATATATATATATATATGTAGTTGTAGTCTTAGGCTACAACCTTACTTAATATTTTTTTATTGGATTTGAATTTTGACAAATCTACCATTGGATTACATATTCTTCTTAAAGATCAATAACTATGTCATCAATAAATTGTTTAAATTAGAAGTTTTTGTAGTTTAAATTTATGCATAAGTATAAGCTTATAGTTCATATAATAAATAACATCCGATTGACACAAAAATTGACATATGTATTAAGAGTGTAAAAAACATGCAATTTAATGGCTAGATTTTCAAAATACGTAGTAATGTTTATTTTATTGCATGAGTGTGACCAATTATTGCGATCAAATTACATTCCAGTACTGTTTTTTCTATTTTCCCACTTGTTTATCCTCTACTCTCCAACCAAACAGACCATAGGAGTCTTTCAAAGAGAGAAAAACACAATTTTATTAGTTAGGCGCACATACTGCAACGCTTCTATATGTAGGAGATTATTGTATCTTAAGAGGCAAAAGGGACTTAAAAAATCACTGTGAGGGACGAATTCCATCTTAAGAGGAAAAAATACAACCCTTGATTAAAAAGGATTTTTCCTTTCAATTATCTTCAGTTTGTAAGTTGTGTTTGTTTATATTATTTACTCACAATTTAGAACAACATATATTTTGTTTGTTGTTTATATACAGAATAAAAAATAATAAATTAATTGTGTATTATACCCAAAAAGAGTTTTTTTCCCCCCTTTATAAAGATTAATAAGCAAGAATTAATAGTGTTTACGATATAAAAGAGAGTTGAAATGATAGTTCATAACACTTATCTTGTAGTTATCTGAGGTTGCTTTTACAATAGATGTTAGGACATATGTGATTCACTTGTTAAGAACATATGTCATTCTTTTATGTAATTGGCTAATCCTTTGACAAAACGCACTTTACTTGTACTTGGGTAAATCTACGATATGTTGAAATACTTCAAGAAACCATGTTTCAAGATCAAGTGTTGAAGCCTTCAAGTCTGTTCAAGAAAACAAGCTGAAAGTGCAAAGTTACTAAAGCTCGACAGCTAGCGTGTGTCGAGATTTAAGGAAGCTGTTCTGCCCGTGGCTCGACAGCTATCTCGACAGATTCTCAACAACTTCTATCTATTGAGGTTCATAAATTCAGAATTTCTGATCTGATTTCTTAGGATCCGTGGATGTGTCTTTGGGCCTTCTATTTTCCTAACCCTAGACATATAAAAGGCTTGTTTTAAGGGCCGTTAAAGTGTTCACAAGTTGCACAAACATTGAGCAAACCCTGTTCAAGCAAATTATGACTAGAGACAAAGTTTTGCCTTAGTTTATCTCTTCTGAAGAAGTTGCTGTGTACGTGCACCTTTGGGTTTTGTGACCAAGCATCTTCTTGATCTTCATTATGGATGAACTGAAGAATTTTGTAGCCAACAACTCTTTCTAGTAGGTGATTGAAGTCACGTACTGGGATCTGCGCATTGGTTAGTTACGTACTTGGGAGCCGTGCATCAAAAGGGAAAATTGTCACTATAGAACAAGTCCAATTGGGTATTGGGGTAAGGGTTCAACTATAGGTTGGTAAGGTAATTGGGATTCTTTTACTTGTAACTGTTTGTTGTGATAATAGTGGAGTTTTGGGAGTGATAACCTAAAAATCACCCAGTGGGGTTTTTGCCGTTAGGTTTTCTTTATTCATAAACAAATCATCGTGTTATTTATTTTCCGCTACATAATTAGTTTATTGGTGATTTGTTTATACTACCATATGTTTGCATGTTAAATTGATTAATTAATAACTTGGCTAATCAATTAATTAATTAATTTAATTACAAGGGGTCAATACGTTTTTGGCCTATCAATAGATACCCACATTAGGCAATTAGATAATGGCGGTTTCGATGTTTATAAACAAGTGTAAGCAATAATAATAAGAATTATATTATGTAAAGCATGGCTAAACTTAATGGCCTAAACTACAAGACTGGCCTAAAGAAAACCCAACCCACTGACAAGCCCATAATCAAGAATGTTCTAGTAGTGCCTTAAGTTACCTAACCCGAATGTTTTTCTTATGTAATCCAACCTCCCTTGTTTTCATTTGTTAACACCAAACCTTCATTTTTACAAACATAATAACATCCAAACCATTAAGAAAAGAAAACTTCAAGCAGAGTGTGAAAGTTTTAGGTAGTGTGAGAATTTTAGGTTCGGTAGGATTTTATTTTGTTGGTTTTTGTTCTCTTGGGAAGTTGGGTCAAACCACCATGGGCTTCACTAGAGGAGGTTGGCTAGTGAAATCGAAATCACGTCATCCACAGAGGCCCAAGAAGAAGCTAGCTTTGCTAAATGGAGGAAAAGTCTAGTCGACGATGCCAGACAGTGGCTGTGCTGACGACCCATTCGGAGTGTGAGAGAAAGGCTAGGTTCGAATATGGGAGCATTGAAGAGTCTGAGAAGAGAAAAGTGATATTTTCAATTTTAAGAGCACTTACACCAGTCAGTGCAAAATAGAAAAAGTTGCAAATTTTACACATTTATTACTTTTTAGAGCAACCACATCAGTGGCTGCATAATCTTGCAAAATAGAAAATGTAAGTCATTTTACACATTTTGATATAAAAAAAAAAAAAATACATGCATCAATGGGTGTAAAATTATGCATAAATGCACAAGTGCTATAGTAACCATGCATATATGCACAGTTACTGTAGCTCTTGCATTTGATTTTTTTTTCTCTCTCCACCTCACTCTCTCTTTTTCTCTCTCCATTTGATTATTTCTCCTCTCTCATCTGATCTCTCTCTTCTTCTACCATCTTTTTCATCTTATCTTCTCTTAAATCCAACAACAAATCATCAAATTTTTCAAACGTAAATCAATCTAGATCCCAAATTCATCAAGCCCTCTTCTAATATATATATATATATATATATTAAACTCATATAAATAATCAAACCCAAATTGCAAAAGAAGAAGAAGAAAATGCAAAAATAGTAGAAGAACAAGGTGTTGAAGAAGAAGAAGTAGCAGCAGCAGCAGTCAATGGAGAACCCCAAAATCACCATCCTTATAGTGGAAAATTTTTCCGAAAATCATCACCAAAATTGCAAACCCAAAATCACTAGCCATAATCAAACTCAAATAGAAAAAGAAAAAGAAGAAGAATGAGAATGAGAAGAAGAAGATGAAGATGCCGAAGATGTAAGAAGGAGAAGGAAAAGAAAAAAAGAAGAAACAAGAAACAAGAAGGTGGAAAATAAAGAGATAGAGAGTGTCAGAGATATTTTGGAGAGTTTAGTAAGGTGGTGAGATCAGTGGGAAATAATAAAAAAAAGTGAGAAAAATGATTATTTAAATAAAATAGATGATAAAATGGACAAACTGATGTGGGTGTTTTGTAAAAATGGGTGTGTAAAATAGAAAAAGTAGGTTTTTCTTGCAAAATAGATAGAAAATTTGCACGGACTAATGCGGTTGCTCTAATATGATTATTTTATTTTATTTTCTCTCTCCATTCTCACTAGACAGATTAGATTGTTTCTCTCTCTTCCCCTCATCTCTCAATGTCCAGGAAGAAGAAGAAAAAGAAGAAGAAGACAACATTTCCTAGCACCACTACAACTCAACGACCATTGCAACCCAACCACCACTACCAAAACCCATCCATTACAACATCATCAAAATCCAAAAACAATTAAGCCAAAATAAAAAATCCAAACACAATCAACCCAAAATCAAGGAAGTTGATCTAGTTAGAGAGGTAGAAAAAGGCAGGGCTTTTTTAAAATTTTCAGGGGTAATTTCAGCTTTTTATTGGAGTTGATCTAGAAAGTTGATATGCTACTTTGTAAGACACGTGTTAATTTTTTTTTTTTTTTTTTTTCTTTGGGTTTGGAAACACCAATTTATATGCTGAGTCGATATTACTATCTCATACCAACTAAGTCCGTACATACCAACACCCCCAATTTCATATTTGACAATTGACACCAGGAACCATCAAACCCTAACCCTAACCCCAAAGACAAAGATGGGTCTCAGTCCTAGTCCTAATCCTCGATTAGATATCATTGGCTTCAGATTTTACCCCAGTGACCATGAATTGCTCTCTTACTTCCTTTACAGCAAGGTTACAGGAAAGTCATTGGATTTGAACCATGGGTTTATCCCTGATTTTGATCTCTATGGCCCCAATCAGCCTGATTAGATTTGGGATATATTTGGCGGTTCCTTCTTGAGACAAAATGAGGATCTTTATTTCTTTACCACTTTGAGTTTTAAGGGTAAGGCTAAGGGTAGTTGCGACAACCGCATTAGTCGCACAATCAGCTCTGGAGGAACTTGGAGCAATGAAGGCTCTAAGATTATATACGACACCCCACACTAGCCTACCCATTGGAATGAAGCGCTGGTTTCACTATGAGAACTCTTAGTCACCACAGAATGGCTGTTGGATCATGCACAAGTTCACTCTTGATATTGATGGTTCCTCACTGCAATTGCCTCCTCTATATTGTGTCGGCTACGTAGAAACAATCAAGCCAAGACCACTTCTAGGAAGAGGAAAGTTCAACCATAGTCCCTGCCCCTACCCCTGCCCTAACAAGATTGTTGTCCAAGAAAGAAGCAGCAGGCTACTACTGATGCATCTGACAACACTTTTCTGCCACTGATTCCTGTTCCTAACCAACATTCTAACATTCACATTTATGGCACTGCTTCTACTACTTCATCTGAGCAAACACTTCCAACCCTATTACTATTCTTGATCCTATTTCAGAATCAGAACTTGGGCATGAAGGGCAGACTAAATTTAAACTTGATCCAACCCAAAATCAAGATATATTCAATACTAATTTTGATGATGAATATTTCTGCTCTGGATCAATTTTTGAATGAGTTTTTGGGGGATCTTACTGATTGTGACGACATCCTTCCACTACCACTTAGCGCTCCACTTTTATAGTACATTATGATTGATCGTAGTTTATTATGACAACATCCTTCCACTACTACATAGCTCACTCTCTGTTGCAATAAGTTTCTAGAGGTACTTTATTTCAACAAAAATTATTGTTGCAGTAACCTATCACAACAAAACTTTTGTTGCAATAAATTATAGCAACAATATATTTTGTTGCAATAAAGTTTTTTTAATAATAATAAAAGTCTTTTATTGCAACAAATGTATTGCAACGAAACTTTTGTTGTAATAGTCTATTGCCATAGACATTATCGCAACAGTGGGAAATCAAAATTTTTTGTTGCAATAGGCTTCATACTATTGCAATAAACCTCTATTGCAATTTCCGTTGCCCACTATTACGATAAAGCTTGTGGCAATAGACTATTGCAAAAAAAATTTTTGTTGCAATAAATTTTTGTTGCAATAAAAAACTTTTTTATTATTAAAAATATTTTATTGCAACAAAAAATATTGTTGCTATAATTTATTGCAACAAAATTTTTGTTGCGATAGGTTACTGCAACAATGATTTTTGCTGCAATAAAGTACCTCTAGAAACTTATTGCAACAAATATTTTTGTTGGAATAGAGTACCTATGAAACTTATTGCAACAAAACTTTTGTTGTGATAGGTTACCGCAACAATAATTTTTGTTGCAATAAATTATATATATATATATATATAAATCTATTTTTTCCCCACTAAACACATCATATTTAACCTGTTAAGAGCATCTCCAGCAGTTTCAGCAAATTTTTATACTATTTGGAAAATGAATAGTGACATTTAGCTTTTACCTACCCACTTTTTCAAATACACTTCCAACAGATTCTCTATCACATTCTTTATCTTATTTAAATATTATTTCTTCATTCATTATTTATCCTTTTTTAATCATCATTTACTCTTTTTTTAACAACTATATGTTTCAATGAGAAGTGTTATGTTCACAACATTTTATGCAATACTTTCACAACAAAATTTATGTGAAAAGTTGTTACTAATTCTAATTTGAATCCACCATTGAAATTATATTTTTACTCACCAATATTAGCTAATAACAATATATTACTTAAGATTTATTGTAAAACTATTGTGGTAGTATTACCATTCTTTCTCATCCATATGTTTCCTTTTTTTTTTCTTTTTTTTTTCTCTTGTTTTTTCTGCACCACACACGTATACCCATAACCCAAATATCTCATCCTCTCCTCTCTCGTTTTTTCTCTACTTTCCACTTCCAGAACCTCCCTCTCTATTTCTTTCTTCAGCTCTCTCCTTTTCTTCTCTTTTTCTTTTTGTTTTCTACCATTATCTTCAAACACACATAGACACACATGGAGAGAAAGGAGAAATCGCCCTAGCTCCACCACACTGCCACTGCTACTCCTCCTCCTCACCGCTGCTACTCCACCACACACATACGTCTCTATTTTTTTTTCTTAATCTTTTATTGTTGTTCTATTTTTTTTTTTTTCCTATTCTTGATTTGTTGTTGTTGTTGTTGTTGTTGTTTTGATTTTAGATTTGTTGTTTAAATTAAATCAGTTTTTTATGAGAGCAAGAATTGTTTTGTGAGAGCAAGAATTGTTCTGTGAGAAGAAACAAATCAAAGAAAAAAGAGAAAGAAGTGATAAAATATTAAGTGCTGGAATTTTTTAATGAAAAAAAAAATCAGTTGCTAATCTACAGTAGCCCATCAGACTTGATGGATTATTATTCATGAGCCAAAAAAAAAAAAAACCAAGTTTACCGAATTTGTTGGAGCATGAACAGTAAATTTTAGCTAATATACCCGAATACACAACCTGTTGGAGACGTTCTAACAATATAAATGCATCTTCATAAAAATAAAAATAAAAATTTACGAAAGATGCAAACCACCAATACTTCAACCATACTCAAATTAATGGAATGGTCGATTGTGGATGGGTTGGTTGTAGAAAAGAGTCACACTCTGAAACAAAGAAACCCACAAATACACTCAAGATACATTTGGTATACTGAATGGGAATTACAACATGAATTGTAATCTTTATTACTATGAATAAAATATGTTGTAGTGTAATAACCTATTCATAAGTTTGGTTGTGAGTTATAATATTAGACTAAAACGTAAGATTTATTTTAGGAAATATCTTCCTTATACAATTATATCTCCTTAAAAATTGTTATTTTTTAAATTTAAGAGAGATATATGTCATTTTTTATGATTTTTTATTTTTATAATTGTTAGATGGATATGGAAAGTTTTTTCTTAAATTTGGAAATATATTAAATTTTGAAATTATTGCACTTACTAAGGAATAGCTAATACAACCATTTTAAAGAGGAATAGTTATTCCTCATTTTGAAGAATAGCTATTCATAAGGAATGACTACTTCTTGAAATAAAAACATAACCAAACTAAAAAATAGCTAAACTATAGGAATAATTATTACATTATAATGCTTATTACAGTCTACCAAACATGCCCTTAGTGTTTTTTGAATTGAGGGAGAGAGAGAAAGAGAAAGAGCAAGAAGTGAGATTTTGCTATTTTGAATCAGAGTGTTTAACTCAAATGCTCACTCTCTCTGTGGAAGCAACTTCAATTCACAGCCAAACCCTCTCTCTTCCGATAAACCCTAATTCTAACTCATACTTATGTTTTTGTTTCTATTACTGTTATTGTTTCAATTTCCGTACATACCAACTAAGTATAAACACCCTCAATTTCATATTTGACACCAGGGCAGGAACCATCAAACCCTAACCCTAGCCCCAAAGAAAAAGACAAAGATTTTGATTATGGGTTTCATTCCTGGTCCTAGGTCAGATATCGTTGGTCTCTTGGGAAGTTGGGTTTTATTTTTTATTTATTGAGGTTAGTTTTGCAATGAATGTGATGTTGTCAGATTTGTCCCCTCTTAGGACTGGGTTTATTCTCTGAAAAATATTTCAATCTCTCTTAGTGTTTTGTTGTAAACTTGACATAAAGAACTAGAAATGAAGATGTGCAGCAAAATGATTTTAAGAGATGAAAAACATGATGTAAATGTTAACTATAAAATTGAAAGACACTGAAAACCCCTTGGTTTTTCTACTCTTAGAACCCTCTTTAAGATTTGTTCAAAACTGAATTTAAATTTCTTTTCACATCACGTGCTATACAAACCCATAACCAAACAATAGAAAAGGAGGAGGTTATCCGGCCCATTAATTTTTATTTTTTGTTTAAGACTAAGGGACCTTTTATTCTAAATTCAAAAAACACAAAGCTCAACCTAGGAAGAAGTTACTTGATGTTTTGATATTACCAACTCAGCATCTGAATTGGTGTTTTCAAACTAATAAAAAATTGAAACGTGTCTTACAAAATAGCACATTAGCTTATTAGATCAACTCCAATAAAAAGTCGAAATTGTTGCTGAAAATTTTAAAAGCCCCCGGCTCTTTCTCCCTCTTGTCTAACTTTGAAATTGCATAAACCTAATTTTTTTTCTCTTTCTACTTCTCAATTCTCACTCTGCATCTCTCTCCCCGGAATCTACTCTGCCTCTCGCTCTCTCAATCCCAAACTCTGATTTTGCCACCGGCACAGCACTGTCCAGTATTTCCAGGCTCAAGTGCCTACAAGATCGGACCTTGTCTCTGTCAGAAAACCGCAAATTCTACTGTTACTAGCATCATTACAGGCTCCATCGCCACTTTCGACCAAATTTCTCTCTGATTTCGTTGCTTCTTCCAACACTTGACATCTCATAGATGGTTCTCTCTTTCTCTCTCTCTCTCTCTCTCTGTGCTGGCCTTTAAAAAAAACTCCAGTTGCACATTTGTGTATAGAAAAAGAATCTTGAACAATTGCAGGAACTCAACCTAGTAACTAGCTTGCTTGATTTTTTTTTTAAATTGCATTCCCAATTTTTTTCAATAGATGTATTTCTACATCTATTGAAAGCCCCAAGCCCATTCCTGCTTGTACTAATAGTCTAGGGTTTAGTCACCTATATATAATCATGTTAAGGTTCATTGTAACACAGGTTTTTGTACTACACTCTTATACAATAAAGATGTAGCCCTTAAGGGATTCCTCCATGGATGTAGGCTGTCAAGGCTGAACCACATAACCCTCGTGTTCTCAGTGTTCCTATTTTATGCTTTCCCCTTCCGCATCTACTCTAACATATACAACATGATATAACACATTGCGTTGGCTAATAATAACTTATTTAACTTGATATCAGAGCTAATATTTAACATGGTATCAGAGCCAAACTCCGTTCTTGGCATCAGACAAAATCTCTAGCAAGCAAAGAAGATTCTTATGTGCGCACCACCATCAGAAGTCACATATGCTTCTTTGCTGGATCTAGACTCCATGGCATCTCGCAGCCACCGTGGCTCAGTGCTATGTCCAAGATCCACAAACTCAAGCAAAGACGTGACTCAACTTCTCAGATCTGTGCAAATCCAAGCTTCGCCTGATGAAACCAACACCATAGACGTGATCCACGACCTCTCGCAACCAAAACCTAGGAACCTGGAATCCAAAGACTGCCGCACGCGCTGACAAAGCCTTCGGTTGCTCCTCCCACGCACCGCCGAAGTTCTCGGATTCCAGAAAAGATTATGGAACACGCGCCGCTCCTTCGGTCTCGTAACCCTTTGATCTACGAAAACCGAGAAGCCCGACAGCCGAAACAAAGACACGCGCCTCCAGGTTTCTAGCATCTCATGCACGCACCGGTGGACTACTCGCACGCGCCACACGCGCCTGAAGACTGCTGCTGATGTCACCCTGACGACATCTTGCCACGTCAGCACCACGCAAGCCTTTGCCACGTCAGCCCTAAGCCAAGTTAGCACCACGTCATTAGGATGAGTTAGTGGCTCTGCAGCCCGATCCGTGACCCAACCCAAAAAACCTAGAACTGACCCGGTCCATGCAGCCGTTGACTTTGACCCTAATCTAAAAGTCAAAATTTCCGAAAAGGCCTATCTTGCTCAGTTTTTCGCGTAGATTCTGATTTTGGACTCTGTTTCTTCATTTGAAACTCCAAAATTGGTCAATTGGCACATTCTTTATTGTGGTTTCTTCAAAGACATTCTTCAAGGCATCTTTAAGTGATCTTCTCATGCTTATCTAACCTCAAGCCTTTATCGAACTTCTACCTTGAGTTTGAGGTAAGGTGTTAGAGATATATATTAGACATATTAGCCCAATGTAATAGGCCTAAACCCATTCCTGCTTGTACTAGTAGTCTAGGGTTTAGTCGCCTATATATACTCATGTTAAGGTTCATTATAATACAGGTTATTGTACTACACTCTTATACAATAAAGATGTAGCCCTTAAGGGATTCCTCCATGGATGTAGGCTGTCAAGGCTGAACCACGTAACCCTCGTGTTCTCAGTGTTCCTATTCTATGCTTTCCCCTTCCACATCCACTCTAACATATACAACATGATATAACACATTGCGTTGCAAATAATATTGTATGTTATTTAACACTTTACACATTCATTTGGAAGTAAGATCTACTTGTATATGTTTGATAAAATGTCTCAACAAAGACAAAATATATAATAAATAGTTAGGGTTAACTTTTATTTATTTATTTTTAAATGTTCTTTTGGTTCAGATTTAAAAAATTAGGTTGTTGTTGTAGTTTCTTCTGTAGAAACATAAAACTTCTTTGTTTATTAGTTTATTAAAAGCATTTGGTGGTTGTGCAGTTGTGCTTGAGTTTCAGCCATTAACTATTTGTTTGGGCAGAATTGCCTTTTTTAGCTATGCATTTTAAAGGTTGTTTCTTTTAGATGCATATAAGTTTGCAATATGTGTTGGCTTACTTGAAATTTTCAAATCTTGGTCCACTCCTTATAATAAGTTTGATACTTTGTATTCTATATTTTTTTGTTGGTTTAGTTTACCTCTGGTGGTGGAATTGGAATAGTAATGCAATTGCTTTAGTGAAAATAGAAAGTTGAAGTGAATAGAGATTGTGGTAACGGAGAGATGATGGGTTATGCCTAAAAGTCTCTCCGATATATTGGGAGTGTTGGAGAACAGGTTGTGGTAGACATCAATGTATGATATTTGGGGTGCAATTCTTTTGTGCATTATATAGACTAAAAGGGATCTCCTTTGGAGTTGAAATTGTTTTTATTATGTTTATATAAGATTAATGGCTGCCTTAATTATTCATTCTTGTTCTCATATGCTGAAATTTTTGAATTTGTGTACTTCCAAATGATTTTATTAGCTACCCTCTAACACTTATTGTGTACTTTGGACTATGATGTTTCTATTTTTTTAATAAGAAATTTTTGTTGTAAAAAAATAGATATTGAAATATGTAGTAAGTTGAGAAAGAGATATTATTTTTGCATTTAACATTCTTTTTGAAATATTTTAATTAGTTGTCATGTTTTCAAAACTATATAGCAAACTAGCATTTCGAGATTCTAAAACTTGAGTTCAGAGGTTGAACTCGAGTTTCTAAGACTTGAATTGCATGTGATGGCAGTCTGATGTGGAAAAAAATCTACATGGAAATCAAGTATTTAAAACTCAAGTTCCCATTCTCCACATTCCACGAACAAGTCTATTTCTTCTTCTTCCTCAGTTCTTTTCTTCTTCCTTCCAGATATGATTCTTCTTCTTCTTCTTCTCCTTCTTCCTTCCTAATCTATTCCTCTGTTCTAGATCTGATTTGATCTATTTCACTATAGAAATAGAGTCTTGTGGACTCAAATTTACTTTTTACAAACTCGAGTCTATAAGACTTGAGATCTATGTGGCAAAAAAACCCAAGATCAGCAAGTGGAACTCAAGTCTTTGAGACTCGATATTTAGATGGAAATCGAGCCTTTGAAACTTGAGATGGTAGTTTGCAGTATTATTTCTAATGCATGTCAACTTATTATATTCTTTCCCTCACTAATCCTATACTGCAAATTACCTCTCAATCTTGAGTCTAACCTCTGACATATCAAAGAGTGACACATGTATAAATACTTCATCTATTGCTCTCTCTCTCTCTCTCTCTCTCTCTCTCTCTCTCTCTCTCTCTCTTTATTATCATTTAAGATTCTTTTTCACTTTATTACTCGTATTTTATCATTCTCAATTCTCACTTTATCTCTTACCATCTTCTTTTTGCTTTTTATTTTGTTAGAACAAGGAAATTGTGAAACTTTATGTATCTATGTGTTTTTTTTTTTTTTGGGTGATGTTAATATATTTTAGTTACTTTTTATTAGATTTTATATAATTTAAGTTTTGTGGCTGGGCTGCTTCCTGCCACGCTATGGTCCAAAGGTTCTAGGTAGGAGAGTCAAGACTGGCATGACTGTAAAACACACCAAACTGGCTTGTATACAAACTAAAGTCCCTTTGCTAAAAATTTGATCACGTGCCCATGGTAGAGAGAACTATTACAAAAAGGTTATGGCAAACAGGTGTAATACAACAACAACAAAAGGAAATATGCTCACTGTCAACTAGAAAACAAGAAATGCTAAATGAAATAAAGGAAGGAGCAATGAAGCAATGTAAATGCAACATAAGTAAGTTGATAATAATAAAGAAAGAGAAACAACACCGATGCTTAATAAAAAAAAAAAAAAGAATGGCCAGTTTGCCATGCTTAATTATCCTGCGGAGTTAAATTCAGGAAGGGAACCACTCATTAATGCGAATAACCTCACAGAGGGATTTTGCCACAAAAATTACTCACTTTAAGAGGATAGGCCTAAATAGCTTAGCCATAAATTCCTTAAACCTCATTAGAGGGTATGCCCTTAGAGGGAGAGAAGGGATTAGCCTATTAGTGCATGCTTGCTACCACACTTTTGTCTACTTTTTGTTTTGCTTTCTCGCTCACTATTCCTTCTAAGTTTTCTATTCTGTTTTCCACTCTTTTCTTTTCTTGTGGTGTTGTTATATTATTACATTTTTTTCCTTTCTGTTCTATTTCTTGTGCATGGCGAAGAACCCTTTTATACTGTCTGTTGTGATGGGTTTTTACTATTTTACCCCTTAACCGCTTTTGTCTGGGCATGGGTGTCCTTCCAGACCACCCACTGGTTTGTCAGTTGCGCAGCCACCCCAACTTACCTATGCTGGCCGTGTCACATCCCATTACTAGAAAAAGAGCCTTATTTTGTTTGCTTGCTCACTGTGGTATTCCTATTCAGATAAAGGTGGACATTCTCTCTTACTATCCCTTATGGCATGTACCTAGTGATTCCAACTCGTCTTTTCCTCTTTTGGGGGGTATGTCTTCCCAGCAGGACATTTGCCCTAAAAGAGTTTAAGCAGGAATCCCAAGATAGGCTTCCCCCTTCTCCCCACTGCCAGACCACACCCTCTCTTACCTCTGACCTATGGTGCACTACTCCTGTATTGGCTGGGTACAAGTTGGTAGTGCTTGAGCTTTGTGTGTGCTCCACTTCCATGTGTGTCCATGGTTTGTCTACTATTCATGCATTTGCCATGACCTGAAGGCTCGTTTGTACATTCTGCTGCTCGTTCTTGACCTCTTATGGTGTGAATAGGTCTTTGAGCCTTTGTTCTTTATGTCTCACTTCCTTCTTGGGCAGGTCCTTGCTTAATTGTGGATTTTTCCTTCTCTAATCCATTCTTTGCCCCTTTCATAGGTTTATTAGCACTTCTGCCATGCCATTCTGTCATTCCTGCTATGCTATTGTTTGACCTGTGCTTGCTGAGCTTCTTTTGGACTTGTTGTATGCTTTCCCTTTGCTTAATTCCAGTGGCTTGGTATTATCATTGGGCTAGCATTCATACTGTTTTGGGCTTCTTTGGCCCATTCCATTGCCTTCGGGCTTCCTTGGCCCATTTCATTTCTTTGGGCATCCTTGGCTTATTCCAATTCTTTATTCCCATGGGCCTTTGCTAAGTTTTTTGGGCTTTCCCAACCCAAATTACCATATCCTTTACTCTTAGGATTTATAGGCTTTCCTACCAATCCCTTACCGACTTAATTCATTACTTTGGGCCTCTTTGGCTCATCCTTGCTTGCTTTCTATTTCTCATAATGCCCATGCATTTGCTACTTCTTTCTTTGGGCTCCTTTGGGTCTGCTTGCTTTTTTTGAGGCCTTTTTGCTATTTTTTAGGCCTATGGTCCATTATTCCTGCCACTCAAGTTTAATGGTTTTCTTCTCAATTTACTATCTCTTTTTCTCTCATATTGTTAGGCTTCTTCTTGCTATTAGGCCTCTTTGTCAAAATGGGCATCAACAAGTTTCTTAATGGCTACCCTATAAAAACTCTTGGAGTCACCACTGTATCATAGTGTTGGATATTGGTTTGGACTCCAAGGGCAAGGGGCACCCCACTTTTGTGGAAGGAGGATGAGCTACTTAATTGGTACTCTCTAGCGCGCCCACACACCATATTGTGTTAGGTTCGGTTAGGTGTGTATGCATGTAGGTTGGGCCTGTCTAATATATATATAAAACCAAAACATCTAAAACTCTCACAATTTTTCACGCAACACAATATTTAAATAATATTATCATTTTATTTAAATAAAATTATTTTTGTTTAGTCCAAATTTAACAAAGAGTGAAACTCTATTTCTCTGACAAGTCCAACTTAAACTCAAACTCATCATTTTTTTTTAAACAAAATTATTTTTGTTTAATCCAAACTTAACAAAGAGTGAAACTCTATCTCTCTAATAAGTCCAACTTAAATTCCAATTTTGAGATAAATATGAAAACTTAATAATTGTTCCAATCCTAAAATCAGTAAAGTTGAAGTGCATGGCATGATTTTTCCCTTTTTTTATTTTTGTTTTAATGTTGAAGTGTCACAATTTTTTTATATTTTATTTTTACATTGAAACACCACCTTTAATTTTTCATCAACTTTTCTTCTACGTATTACTTTAGCAAATTTTAAGATATATACACACACACACACAACATTTTCCTCTACTACTTTATCCATTTTTTGGATAGATACAAAAGGTAATCAATTTTTTTCCCCTTCACATCGTCTTTTTCTATGCTAAAATCATTAGCTATTAGGTAGAAAGTGTCACAATTTTTTCCCTAATACACGGTTTCGTTTGTTTATTTATGTTGAACTGTCACAATCTTTTATTTTTTTTAGTTTGTTTATTCTTCTTATTAAACTTTTCATTCCACCATTATCAATAATTCTCCTTCTCTTATAATTCATATTGATTAGAAATCTAACTACTTTACAATTTCAAATTTTATACTAGATGAAATTCTTCAAAATTGATTTAAAACTCTTACAATTTTCCACGTCAGCACAATTTTTAAATAAAATTATCATTTTATTTAAATAAAATTATTTTTGTTTAATCCAAACTTAAAAAGGAGTAAAACTCTATCTCTTTAACAAGTCTAACTTAAACTCAAACTCATCATTTTTTTTTAAACAAAATTATTTTTATTTAATGCAAACTTAACAAGGAGTAAAACTTTATCTTTTTAACAAGTCCAACTTAAACTCAAACTCAAATATTGATAATTTATCTCAAAATTTGCGAGGTTAATCATGAAAACTATAAAAGCAATGCAAACCCCAATCTTTTGAATGCTTTCTTTTATATTTCTTTATTATTTAGTCATATTTATTTTGTTTTGTTTTAATAATTTATAAGCAATGAATCATCTGATTCTTTAATCTTTTTTGGTCTTTTAGAAGTTTTAATATCTGAATTTTTGAGTTATTTTTTTGCAAAATTTGAAATTGTCTAACAAATTTTTTGTAAATCATTGCACATTATGGTGGGCTTTTTTGTGACATTGAGATGGGTTGCCTCTTGCTGTACTGGGCCCAAGTGTTCTGGATAAGGGAGTTGGGACCAGTTCAATTGTAACCCACCTTGGTCCAGCTTGTGCACAAATTGCACCCTGTTTGCCAAAACTTTGGTCACATGCTCATGACAGGCAGAGCTACTATAAGAGAGTTATGGCAGGTAGATGTAATAAGAATAACAAAAGAAATATGTTCGCTACTTAGATAGAATAAATAAAGGGCAATGACGAGAAGCGCCCTGTACATGAAATGGTAGAAATAAGTGGGAAGAAATAGTAATGAGTTGTTGAATTAGAGGAGGAAATGTCAGTCTGCCGTGCCGAGTTATGTTATAGGGCCGAAACCGAGAAGGGAACTGTAGGGTCACAATTTGTAGCCCAAGTCCTAAAGATATGGGAAGTAGGCCCAATGAGTCCAGTACAATAAATTTTTAGAAAGTGGGTAAAAGAACTGGGCTTTTTATGAATTTGACAACGGCTAATGGGGATTTAAAAGATGAACAAGTAAGAAAGACACGCAAAAACTGAATGAAATGCTTGGCCGAGGAGACTGATTATAAAACCAACCAATAGAATTGAGTCCTCATACAGTTTTTAGTGCTACAGATATTCTTTTTCACTTTTTCCGATCCCCTTTTCATGAAAGATATTTTACATTATATAGTTCCTTTTAGACCATCTTGATCATACACTTGTTAATCATTTAAGCCCTCACTTGAGTGTATGTCCCATCAGACACCTCCTCTGACTCCTCTGTGAGTTGCGATGACCAAGGAAACACTATTCAGGGGTTTTCTCCACATAAATATGGCCAGAAAAGCAGCTACAATGCAGTTAATGTGGTGGCAGCAGTTTTTCCTTAGATATTTTCGAGTCTTCTTCACTTTTGTGAGTCTTAGAGGCATGTCTCCATCATTGGAGCTTATAGGGAGATCATTCTTACAGCTGGAACTCAGACTTGAGGCGTATCAACCGTTTTCGAGGAGGGGTTGTTCCTCAGACCACCCTTTATTTATTTCTTACTCGTCAAACTTTAAATTAGAATTTCTCTACTCTATTTATCTCTTCTCGGTCGCAATAGTGCCTTCAGATGAGGCCCAAGGCCCAATATATGAATTTTTGGGCCCTTCTCCCTACAATAGCCCCTCAAAACTCTAGTTTTTCTCTTCCCTTTCATCCAAGGAGAAAAAGAGGGGTTTTGATCTTAAAGAGACAAGTTCATTTACTTCTCCGGTCTGCACATGCGAAAGCATCATTCTCCGCGCTTCATAATTGCTTCTGATGCTTCGGGGTCTGCGAATTGTCATTTATGGCTCCAGGCAGTGCTTTGTTCCCCCAGATCCAACAGTGGGGTGCAGATCGAACTACTGGGCTTTTCTTTTGGAATTTTGAGTGAGATAATTCCCACTCACTTTTCTCTCTCTATATAAAGCCTTGAAGGGACTCATTTCTTCTTTACTTTTGAAATTTACAAGCACTCTAGATAACTTCAACATTCGAACTCACACAATAATCTGAACTCCTAAGCTCCCATAATTCCTCCTTAAGAAAGACGTTCAAAGGCTTTTCCAGAGGTGTGAGATTTGGCACATATACTTATTTTCGTAAGTGTCTTTCTCCTCAAATCTTCTTTTTCTCCTCAGGTCGGGTTCCCTCGTCTTCTGCTTTTTTATAAAACCCACTTCTGGTCATCCGCGTTTGTCTAAATGGGTAGATTCAAACACAGTGGATTCTCAGACTGGGATGAAGGGTCCTAGGGCTAAATACCATATCCTATAGGGAGTGGACTTAGAGTACTGCCACCAGAATGAGTATTGACTGATAGAAAGGTGGGCGAAGTTGTCATTCTTATGATCGCTTTTATAGAAGGAGGGATGATACTCCCTGTATGTTTTTAGACCCCTTAAAACAAAAAAGGATTAACTTAGTTAACAAGCCAAGTTATTACTTAGTCCAAATTTCAAATCTAGGTTATCACAAACAAACAATCATATCATGTATATCAGCAAAAAAAAAAAAAACACAAAGATATGATCACCCAAGAAAACCAAACCGGTAAAAAACCTGGGGCGGATTTAACATAACTATCCTTAAGGTAAACTTGAATCCACTATAGAAAGAATTGAAATTTTACAATAGAATTTAGACTACTAACATTCTATTGCTACCCACCAGTAGAAATTTACTAACATGACCTTGTGCAAGCTCCGAGACCATAGACTCCTTCTTTCTTGGATTCTCCAGCAAGTACAAGCACTCCCGCTTGTGTATCTTTAATCTCTTATAGTAGCAACTGAATGATCATCAAGTTCTTGAACGAATCTCCTTTTTGATAATCTTAAGCTTGTGTAAAAGAAAACTCCTCACAGATCTCACAAAAGATTTACACAAACCGCAATATGAGCAACAACCTTTCGAGAGCCTTTGGGTACAAAATCCTAAAAATAAAAAGAGGCACACACGACACTTTAATCTCTCTAAAAGCTCTCAAAAACGTTTTAGGGTTTCCCTTATATATAGGAGTGTTTTACTTAAACCCTAAGACATTTAAGTAGAGTTTGGGCTAAATTGGAATTCTGCAGAAAAATGCATTTTGCCCGATTTTTGATTGATCGACCCTAGGCTTCGATCAATCGAGCCAGGTTGAAATACATAGTAAATTCTGCATCAGCTCAATTCCAACTTTACATAAAAGACACAACTTTGAGCAAGTCTAAATAAGACTAAACAACTTGTTTTGATCATAATTTGCCAACAATACACATTAGAGTTCTAATACATAAGTTCCTAAGTACTTAGAACCTAACACTTCCCATGGGTAGGATAACCCGAGATTATTTGCTCAACCACAAATTATGCCCCCAACCAGTGCACTCCTAATATGTTTAGAATTTTTGAGAGTGTAGATGCCCTAAATGATCAGATGGACCTTCAGCTTTCATGGCACGATGTCATTCATATGTACGAGTGCCATTCACTCGTTCGAGGATATTACCTCAAATCTCGATTCGAGGAGGTGAGGTTGATATCCTGCCTTCCCAAGTCCAACAAAGGTTTGAAAGAAAATTACCTGGTCGTCTCCAGGGAGTGGCACGATGGCCTTCACTGCCCAGTTAGGGAGGGAACACCAGGTAGGGCATCATAGGGATAGGTCCTTTGGCAAGGGCCTTAGCTTTTTTAGCCTTTCCTTTATTTATTTTAAGCTGCTTGTCTCCTTGGACAATAATTATGATTTTTGCTGACCACAATTTCCTCTTCGGATTCTTTGCAGATAAAGATCATGTTTCGCCGAAGCTTAGTCATGTTAACATCCCTGCGCTCAATTACCTGCTAAGGTCAAAGATTTTCCAAGCGAGGATGGACAATTGAGAGTTGTTCATCTGATCTTGGATTACGTGCCTTTGTCGCGTGCATTTCAGGACGCAGGCCAGGCGATAAGATTGGGCAGTCCTAAGCTTGCCCGAATAGATGTTTCTAAGCCCGACTTCTTAGCTTGGAGAGACCTTCCACTAGTCATGTGGCCACCTCAACAAGCTCCTCATCCAATAATGGCTTTGAGGGAAGAGTCAGCTTCATCACGCCATTCTTTAGACGCTAAGATCGACCAATTTCGGTTCGAAGGAGAGGAAAGGGCGCTAAAGAGACCTGTGGAGTTGTCAGATTCTGAGACTCAGTTCGAAGGGTTTTTTGCCGTCAATCAACCAAAATTTATAATTGCTCGGCCCGATACCAGCTTTGAGGAGGAGGAAGGTATGGATTTGAGGCAGAGATCTGGTTTGAAAGTTCTAATGGCCAACAGAAACAAGGGAGGGTCTACATTGAAAGAGGTTCCAAAGACCCAGCCCACTCCCAAACTCCCTCTTACTCTCCCTCAGCCTCCAGCTGACCTCAGACTGAAGGTTAATCAGGATTTGAAGAAGAAGAGGCCAGCCGAGGACCCTGAGGAAGGGGAGATCGTACAACAGAAGGGGGCCAAGCAGCAAAAGAAGGCGAAGGACCCCCGAGATAAGAGGGCCCTATTTATGGAAAGCCGGGGGGATGCCAAAGTGTGCTAAGCGCAGCGCACCTAGGAACCTTGGCTGGAGGTGGAGGGCACTCCTGTCTCTTGGGATGCCACCATTTGGGAGTCCTAGAGGGGGTATGTTGGCGTCTTGGCCGAAGCTCTAGAGCAGCCCCTCCTACTCCCTGGAGATATGGATGGCCTTAGGCGCATTAGGCAACTTGACCTCTTCATATCATTGAAGAGGGATCTTGCAATGGTAAGTAAGCCAGTATGTTTTTGAAATAATATCTTGCGAATTCATTTACTAATGTACTGTTTGTGATCCCTCTGTTACTTCTATGCAGCTTACCTAGCAAGTATTTGTTGCCGAGGAGTGGATCAAGAACGCCCAAAACGTGGCTAGGGCTGAGGCTAACTCCCGGCTGGAGGTGGAAAAGCAGCTGGGAGCATTAAAGCAAGAATAGACTCAGTTGTCCGAGCAGCTGAAGGAGGCAATCAAAGCCCGCAATAGTGCCACGACGGGTCTAAAAAATGCAAAGAAGCAAGCTAAAGATCAACGCCAAAAGCTTCACGTGACCGAGATAAACCTAGCCACAGAAAAGCAAGTCATTCTAGATCTTAAGGCCGAGCTGCAAAAAGTTTAGGATGGAGCTCGGGTGCCAGGGAGTCTGCTGAGGCTACGGTGGCAGCCGCCTATAACCATGGGGCGATAGAAACGGAGAATCGGCTGACAAAGGAGGTGGCCGTAGTTTTTAGGGATTACTGTACTGAGTCATGGGGCGTAGTGATGGACTAAGCGGGAGTCCCTAGAGACTCTGAGCTGAGGAGGGTCGAGAACATTCACTTCCCACGTGATATTAGAGGGATCCCAGATGTGGACCCTCCTCTTAAGCAACTCCTTCCCCCCAGGCTCCCATCCTTGAAGGGGTTGAAGTGGGTAAGAAGGCTCAGCCTCTTGTGATGGATAAGCCGTCTGAGGACTCCCTCACGGTTAAGGAGATGGTCTCCCAGGCCAAGGACATGGCAGCTAAGTCTCAAACTAAAGGCGTCCATTCCCATGCTATTGATTTTGAGAAAGACCCTCCTTCAGCTGAAGCTTAGTTGTAGGGTGTGCTTCCCCCCCCCCCCCCCCCCCCCCCCCCCCCCCCCCTTT
>NW_027069663.1:1009110-1067072 GCF_002906115.3 Quercus suber
TACCTTTCAAAAGTGAAGCCTACCAGATGGTGATGAATCATTATGTTAGAAAAAATATCCATGAATATTCAGATGGCATTACTTCAAATTGTGCATGATTTCCTTTTCAACATCTTGTATTTCGCATAGTATCGTAGCATAATACCTGACATATAGCATCTACGAGATTCCAAGCTTAAATACCATAATCATGTCAACAAACTAGAAATTATTTTTATACTACAAGTGTAGAAGAATTACCTTTATGTTCATCTTTAGTGCATGCTTTAGAATGAATTTTTGAACTGCTGAAAGGAGTGCTTGTGCTTCCAGCATTTTCAGCATTAGATTCAACATTTTCTACAGGTTTACTGTTTCCATTTATACAACCCTTTCATAAAGAACCCATGAAAAGAGCTAAAATAAGAAGACAAAAAGCCAAAGATAGCGTGCATACCAGAAAGAGATATATTCAATATTTATGATGAGTGGGTCTCTAAATTTATTATTTGTAAATGTTTATTTTCTTATAAATATAATGGCCAAGAGATGAAGGCAAGAGCCCTTATGCTTTCTCCCAAGGGGTATGACCTACCAAAGTTTTCTCTCCAGCTCTTGAATATGATCTTGTCTTCCGCTTTCTGCCATTCTGATTCAAAACGAGTAATATTGAAAAAAATGACAGAAAAGTTACATACATACACATACGTGTATTTATATAAGAAACCATAACCTTCGACCAAGTAAGGAAGCATTAATATTCAACTTTCCTAACAAAGATAATGGTTTAATCCAGGTTGCACAACTCTCTAGCAACTTCTGCTGCTTTATTTGATCATTTTGGTATTGGTGCTCTTCAGTTTGTTTCATTTGGACCAATATCTGAGTCATTATCAACTTATCATTTAAAGGATAGTGAAGATTTACAAAGGGAAATTTGAAAATCAATATCTGCATTTGATTCATTTATAGAATAAATCCTTTCATTATCTATATCATTTATTAAAAGAAGAGGGATGAAAACACAAGAACACCAAAGCATCAAAAACAACAAGGGATCTCTATAAAAATCATCATAGGGATGTGGAACATTTATCATACATCAATAGGCATTCATACTTATCAGCATCTAAATTCAACTGAACAATATCCCAAATAACTTAAGGCCAACATCATTATTGTTACTTTATCACACTTATCCTGTCTGCCAAGCCCATGGTTCAATAACATAATAGGCCACAATACCAATGTTACTACATCAACAGACATTTTCTTGGGTCCAAGATAGAGTTCACCAAAAGCAAATTTATGTGTAAGCTCTTTGCTAGGATTTTCTTCCTATCTCATCCAGTTCAGTTCACTGATATTTCCACAAATCTATTTGCTTTCAGTAAATAAACTCAAGATTGATGGTTGACAAGTTTGACAAGGGTATATAGTATATGATTGTATATTTTTCTTATTTCAGGAAATTTCACATAACTGTACAGGAGTTCTTTGTATTTATAAATGGTTCAACAATCAACAGCGTATTACACACGATTATATTATCCATGTAACAATCTTTATTGTTGTTTACGTCTAGGAGCTGGCATGTACAGCAATTTCTTAGATAGCTTTGACTGTTGCTATTTATAAATTTACATATATATATATATATACACATATAGTTATCCACTACAAATATGAAGAATTTGAAATAATTACATTGAAAAATGCAAAGCACTTCAAATGTCAACATAGCAAATAATAATAGAATGGTTGTGTAGTTGTCACATTCCTAGTTGCTGGTTCACCTAGAATTGAAGGGCATAGTAATTCATATCACAACTCTAGCGTCTTTGATACATAGGGAAACCAAACAGCCAGAACTTGAAGGTCATTGTTTCCACTAACCTGTTCATCATTCGCAGATAATTCAATTTTGGGAAGCATCACATTTGGACTAGCAAAATTGACAGGGCTTCCAGGAAAAGTGTCTGTCTGGTTTCTAGGTGTACATGACAGTACTTGGGCCAAAAGTGCTTGCTGACATTCTGGTGTCAACATCTGAAATTGATGTGTATAGCTTGGTGCCTGCAGAACTGGGTTCAGTACCTGGTGTCCCAAAACTCAGGAAATTCGGTCAAGTTCCAACCAAAATATTCAGAAGATTGAACTAGGAATTTTAATTAACGCTTGACAGGAATTAATAACAACAACAAGATAGAACATAGAAGTGCTACCTAGCTAGCTCCAGGGACAATATGTTATAATAACTTACAGTTAAAGGCCATCCATCCAGCAGTGATGAATTGACTCCCTCATTCATCCCTGCAGAGATTAAACATTAGGCATTAAAACATCAACTATAACCTTGCCCTTACATGAATTCAGAGAAAATATTGCCCATACAAGTATTAAGATCAATAAAAGCCACTCATCATTATGCACACAGACCACATGGATATTACTTGTCTCTGACCACTCCCCAAAAAATCAAGGGGGAAAAAAAGGAGGGAACTTGATTACAATTTGTTGTTTGGTCAAATAAACGTAGAGGGCATTAGCCTCATGTTAAGGCCTAAAGATTTTATAAAGACTACAGTAGGTTAACAACAGAAGCAAAGTATGATATCATATATTTATTTCCTTCTTAACACAATACAACACATGAATCAAACAGAAAAGATAATCATTTATTCAATTCCTTGGTACTAAATTCTGTGTAGAAATGAAAAATCTAGAAAGTAGGATATGATAGAACCTGCATCATGAGGTCTGGTTATTGGGAGTTTAAGCTTTGGTATTCCATACAGCATAGGGTCCATATGTACTGTTTTCTCCATGCCAATGTCATTTCTATTTCCCTGCACCACCAGTAACATTAATCTTCAAAGAAGTTCTAGCAGTTATGAATTTCATGATAATGTTTAAAAAGAATTGACCATACTCTCACAACCTGCTGATTAGCCTGCTTATGAATTTGCTGCTGTGGATGGCTGACACATGAATAAAAATTGACAAAGGAAAAGGTTAAAAAATCTGTGTAAATGAAGCCAATTAACAGTAACAAGGATCCTACGCAATCCTCCTGACATAGGAGCAACAATTTCTCAAATTTCATATATCAAACTTTATATATATTTAGAGAGCCAGATCATGGAACTAAGGAGCCTAACTCTCCTTTCATTTAACAAAGAAATTTGCTATACATTTTTTCATTTCATGTAAATTGAGAAGCTCAAATCCAAGGCAAGGGCATGTGGGGTGTGTCAGAACTACGTAAACTGAAAAAATAAAACTCCAGCTCACATCAATTTAATATGATACAAAGTTACAAACACATGTCCGAAATACCTTGAACTTACAGGTGACTTTGGGAGATTCAATTTACTAACATCAACAAGGCGAAAATTGGGTTCAAAGGTTCTAGCAGGATGTCTAAGACGCTCTTCATACATGTTTGCAGCCAACAGACAAGAAGCTGGTTGCCCCAACATCTTATCAAAGTCATTAATGACAGGCAATTTTCCAGGCCTGTGCTGATTAATCGCTAACTGCGGCATTGCTGAGTAGATATTTTGTTGCTCATTCTCTGTCATTTGCGTAGCCTGAAAATTGAACAAAGAATGCCTAGAATGCTCTATCATACAACAAAACTAAGCACAATGATGCCTTAAATTTGACAAAGCATCACCTCAGTTGAGGCCTCTGCCTTCGCCTGCTGATCCTGCAGTTGCCTAGAGGCGTACACGTCATAAAATATCGACCACCATTCATATAAGAATCCTTCAGCAGAGTCAATCACTAGAACAAGAACCCCACATTTCTAATCAACTTATGGTGACAATTTAAACATCACATCAACCCCCGAAAAAATACCATAAGGGGCAAATTAAAGTGCAGTGCATTGAGCAAGAAGCCTCATGAAATCAATATGGAACCAAACAAGAAATTGACATGAACCATAAGCACAATTCAGTAACTTAAGGGACAGAAATTAGAAAATACCTCAAATGTTCATTCTCAAGGAAAATGACAAAGAGACAGAAACGTGTACTCAAAGATATTATAAAAAACAAAATGAGGCAATAACCCCTCAAGCTCAAGGTAATACATAGAAAACAATAACAATAGTAGGAAAATACAACACAACCAAAAAAAAAAAAGAGGTTGCATGTCAGTACTAATTTAAAAGGTAGATTCATTTATCAGGAGAATAATAATAATATAATAGTAAAAATAAGATTCATATATAAAGTAAGAGCATGTAAAGGAAGACAACATTACCAACAGGATTGTTACAAACTTTGGCCTCCTTTCTGAAAATTTGAGCAGTCTTATGCATATTCTTCTTAACCATATAATCAAGCAAGTACAGTTCAAACCTATAATAACCCCACATCATCAAATCAAATGAACGCAAATTTTCTTATTTAGTATATACCAAAAACAAAAAACAAAAACAAAAAAAAAAGGTAACACCCACATACATATTTAAAGCAAAGAAACTCACATTTTCTCAGCATCCCAGTCATGACCAGAAGCCATAATTTGTTTCCACGCAATCCTTTACCAAAAAATGAAAAGTGAAACAAAATGGGTTGCAGTTGTACGGACACACAAAAATGGATATATAAAAAAATAAAAATAAAAAAACGAATACCCAGATGAAGATTTGAGCAGTATATGCAATTGTAGCGTGGCCCCACTTCACTTGGGGATTTTTCTTAAAGAAACGAATGGAGAGTGATAGACAAAGAGAAAGAGGGAACCTGAGTGAGCAGCTAGGCAGTAAGTGACAGTGCCATGCAAAAGGACCCGGAACAAAAGGGACAAGCAAACAGAATTAATTTTCAACTTTCTAGAGAGAGAGAGAGAGAGACTATTTTTATTACATATATATTCACATACATATACTCTACACTGAAAGCTGGTCCAAATTGGTTCTTATGAGAGAGGGGCTGATTGAGTACAGTGAGGGTGTACAGAATTTGAGGGTGCCATGCATATGGGTTCAGGCAAATTGGATTTTGTTTTTTTTTTTTTTTTTGTCAATTTGCCAATAGTACAAGGTTTTTTTTTTTTTTTTTTTTTTTAAGAATTTCAATGTAAAAAAGCTCTTATTTTGGTACGCATTTCATTTTTTTTTTTTTTTTAATTTCAGCTTTAGTTGGTAACCCATTAAATGCTCTGTAAGTAAAGTGCCATTGCTGTCATATATTAAAATTTTGTGAAAGTTGGCCACAATGAATGGGACATTCCCATCTCCCACGTCATTGAATAAGGGTGTTTTTGTCATATGGGGTAGATTCGGTAGCCAATTAAATGCACAGAAAAAATAAATACCCAATTAACACTTTGAATTTTTAGAAAATACTCTTTGGAAATTTTCTTTAGAAAATTGTTCTAGTAGTTTTTTTGAGCCACTACTAGCATGATCTGAATAGAATATATCTTATATGTCCACGGATTTACCGACCAAGAGATTTTAACCCACCAATCCACCCATGAAACAAATGTGGCATGTTCACTGCCTATTAGTACCCACTAGAATTTTTCACCCATGACAAAAAATAAATACATAAAAAATAAAAGATGCCCATGATTTGTTTTGGCCTCTTTATATAGGAAAAAGGTGTGATTGTATTTGAGTATTTCTGTTTCTATTCCACGTGAAAGGGTTGAATGAACAAGCAAACAAACAAAAAGTGATATCGTTAATAATTGTTTACCAAAAAAATTATCATCAATAATTAATAAAGAAATAATAAAGGGGATGGGTAAGCAATTAAAATTAGTAGATGATAATTAATGACATCCAATATAAATGGCATGCTATGTTGATTTGGACATTTATTGTAACAACTAAAGGCATTTTATTTAGAGTAATGCTACAGATATAAATTATTTTATAATATTTTTACAAACTGCTGATGTAGTTTTAGTATTTTTCAAATAGTTATTACAAGTAAAAATATGATGTTATTGATGGACCCATATTAGAACTAGTAAAAATTTGTCACATCAACAGTTTGTAAAAATATTGTAAAATAGTCTGTGTCTGTAGCATTACTCATTTATTTGCATTTGAGTTGCATGAGTTAATTTTTCCGCTTAATTAAACATTATTGTTTTATACTTGTGGTTTGACATTTGATAAGTGATAAGTTTTAAAATGGTTAAATCCATTAAGGTTGCATTTGGAAGCTAGAATTTAAATTTGGATATGAATTTTAAATTAATTGATTTGAAATGCATTGACTTCTAATCAATTGATTTTAGGTATTATCTCAGATTCAATTATTTTAAACCTTTAAAATCTTAGGTGGATTTGTCAAATTCAAATTCTTAATATTTTTTAAACTGTCTAAACAAGATTTTTGTATTTTAATCACTCAAATCCAAATCCAAATACCCAAATCATACCATCCAACCACACCAGAAGAGAGAGATGTGAACTTATTATGTCAGAGGTTAATGTGAAAGTAATTATATAGCAAGTTGAATCATATATTCTACAAACTCAGGTATGCTAATTTAGCTTATAGATTGCAAATACTCGTAAAGAAACAACAAAATGAGTATTTTCTTAATTACATTCCATCCATGGATTCCATTCTTTTTCTTTTTTTTTTTATTTGAGAAACATATACACACACATATATAGGGGAAGGGGGATGAGATAAGGGAATATACTCACACGTCAACACCAAAACTGCATGCAACAGTTAGTGTCGCGGAGCAAGATCTATGGATTCCATTCTGAAAAGAAAGAATTCACCTCAAAATGGTTAAAACCCAATATGTTTGTTTAGAGTGACTAGGAAGCTCTTAAAATCCTAACTGTTTATGATTAAATGAATGGTTTAGGTTCTATTATCTTATTAACATTTAAACAAATATTTATTAGCATTATTATAGTATTCATTTAAACTATTGATGACATGACAAAATCTAAATTCATAAACAAGATACTTGTGATTTGTTTTAACACACACACATACACACACAAAAAAAAAAAAAAAGTGAAGGTGAAACGTGGTCCAAATATTATCGACTTTGAGCACTGCACTGTTTCAAAAAATTGGAAGTAAATTTGACAAAGATGCATAAGTAATTGAAAGCCTACTTTATATATATATATATATATATATGACCCATTATATTCTACTTTTTGTTTCCCTCCCCCTCACCCACCACAATATCACAAAATTTATCTAATACGTTAAATTGAAAACTCCATCAAAAATCTAAATTAGATTTTAGTTGCACTACAATTTTGTGCCAAGTGTTTTTCTATTTGCAATCTAACTTACGACAAGTGCTCTTACATTTTAAAATGCACTCAAATTTTGTACCGAGTACTATTCAATCATTAATTTCATGTCAAAATGTTTTTCTATATAAATTTTTAATCTAAACTTTAAAGCATAAAGCATCAATTAGAATTTATTATATATCTATGAAATACTTTTAGCCCATTTAAAACTATCTTAAGTCTATCTAAAACCACTTCTAACCCATTAATCTTATTATAATTAAAGTATAAATTTCAATGAATATTTTACCATTTTTACAAAAGTTGGTTATTCATTTTCACTGTGTTTTCATAATAACTCGATTATTATAAATTACTTGAAAATTATAAATATATATTTATTGCAATTATTACATCACAATAACAAATGTTATGTTAAGGACACACTGGTCCTTCTTTTTCCCTTTAAAATAGCACAATCAAAATTAAACAATTTACTTACTCTATCAAATAATATTATTACAAGGCTTTTTCAAGAGTTGATAATAATAATAATAATAATAATCACTATTATTCAATTTAGAACATCCATACATATATACTAAGTTAAAACCCAATTTTTAAATGGGTTTCATCTACCTATGAAAAAAGTGTGAAATGATACTATTTGATATTTCTATCCAATGTAAAAAGAAAAGTGCTATGTTCATAACATTTTCACAACATTTTTACAATAAATCATAGGTGGTTAGTTGTTATTAGTTCTACTTTGAACCTACCACTGAAATTACTTTTTTACCCCACTAAGAACAACCTGTAAAAACCCACCACTTAGGATTGGTTGTAAAGATGTTATGAAAATATTGTGAACATAGCATTCCTCATGTTAAAAAATGGAATAAAGCAAAAAAAAAAAAAAAAAAAAAAGTAGCATCATTAATGAAAAATAATAAATAAGTTGTCCAAGCAATTAAAATCAGTATAAGATAATTAATGACAGTCGGTATAAATGGCATTCAATGTTGATTTGGGCATTTATTGTAATAATTAAAGGCATTTTAATTGCATTGAGTTGTAGGAGTTATTATATGCACTTAATTAAAGATTATTATTTTCACACCAATGGTTTGACACTTATAAGTGATAAGTTTCAAAATGGTTAATTCATTATGTAAGAGAGATTTGAAATGGTTAAACTTATCATGTGAGAGTAGGGTACCAATTCATGTTTGCGAGTCAGGTTTGTGTCATATTAAATTATAAGTATTTGGCTATATGTTGATCCGAACCCAATCTATTTAGTAAACATGTCAATAATCTTCAACCCTAACATGACATGTTTATTAAACAGGTCAACCCGACACGACACATTTAACTCGTTTAATTAACAAGTATGTAAATGTCAATACAAATGACTAGTTTAATAACCCATTTGATTAATAGGTCTAAAATTAAAATACAATTACAACCATAAATATAGTAATAAACATATAAATATTAGGGGTGTCAATTCGGGTTAGCGTGTCAGCATGTCATGTCGAGGTAGTGATATTCGACTAAATGGCTCAACCCTAACTCGAACCATTTAATAATCGTGTCATGATCCTTCAACCTTAACCCAACCTATTAATAAGGCAAGTTAACCCGACCCAACCTATTTAACACGCTTAATAAACGAGTCATGTTAGGTTGACATGAATGTAACACAACTCATTTCAACCTACATAACATCCATCTAGAAATAATTTTTTCTTACATCCCAAAAGCAGTGCATACACTTTAAGTTTTCAACCCATATTCAAAATAATATAGTTCAACAAAAATATAACATTCATCTAGAAATAAGTTCTTTACACTCCAAAAGAAGTGCATACACTTCAACCCAAATTCAAAATAATATAGTTTAACAAAAATAATATAGTTCAACAAAAATATAATATCCTTGGAACTCGCCAAATGCTAAGTATTAATATTGTAAGAATTGGAGCAAACAGTAGACTAATCCTAATTATGACTACAATTATCATCCATAGAGAGAGAGAGAGAGAGAGAGAGAGAGAGAGAGAGCAATAACCGGTTTGAGACTTTGAGTTTGAAAATTAGGCATGAGACAATAAGATAGTAGAGTGAGTAGTATGGATAAAATAAAAAATAAAATAAAATAAGATATTTATAAGAAGGTTTAGAGATTTAGGATTTGTAGGGTTTATAAATATAGGGTTTTGTAAAGTTTCAATTTCCAATTATATCCCTTGTAAGTTCTTGTAATTACTCACTTTTCTTTTTAAATTTAAAATATGTGTTGGATATAAAAGGTATTTGACAAATCTAAAATAAAATGAATATTTATTTGTTATACGAGTTAAACAAGTTGTGTTAAGTAGGTCATTTTGGGTTGACATAAATAAATTGACATGTCAAACGTGTCTATTGCAGGTTATGCGAGTTAACCCACTTATGACACGTTTCTTATCGTGTCACTTTCAGGTTAACCCGTTTATGACTCAAATCCATTAAGGCACAACCTTAACCCGCAAAAACCCTTGTCGGGTTCGTGTCGTGTTCGCGAGTTGGGTCGAATATTGGCACCCCTAATAAATATAAGCATAAATTAAGCAATAATAACAAAATAATAATAATAACTAATACCTTCATAAACTAAATAAGTCAAACGAGTCAAATACATTTACATGTTGAATATGAACACAACTCGTTTATTAAACAGGTTAGCCATGTCAACCCAAATATGACCCGAACTCGTTTAGCCTTAACCCATGACCTGTTTATAAACAGGTTAGTTGCGTCGGGTTCGCGGGTCGTGTTAGATTTTTCCACACCTATGTAAGAGAGATTAATGTGAAAGTAATCATATTTTGTTGAAAATGTGAACATCTTTGAGTTTCAAGTTGAACAATATGTTATAAAATCTTAGGTGTCAATCATTGTACCCAATCAAATCCAACCTATGCTTGGGAGAATGGCAACTAAGGTGGAATGAGTGAGTGCTCCCACTTTGTATGTGAGAGTTTCATTTGCATTACTTGTATTTGTAGAGTTTGATCGTGTAGGGGTGGGTTTTTAAAGTGTAAGGAGTCACTACTAATTATTGGGATTTCTTAATAAGTGATTGGTCACTTAAATTTATAGTTGGTTTTTAATAAGTTTAGTTCCTCTAACCTAAGCTAGGTCATATTGTGTCTTGAAGTAGAAACATAGATTCGAGGGGAAGGTGTTAGGCACACCCAAGATGCCTAAACGTAGTCAAATTTGATTATACCTTGAAAATGTTGTGCAATGCAATATAATAGAATAAATGCCCAATCTTGGGGGCATCTATACCATGTTATCAATTGTGCAACAAGATGGATACACGAGGTAAGATATCAATAGTTTTGGTTTAGAGTAGAAACAAGACAATTTTAGTTTAAAAACCATTTGAAAAATCATGGACTGGGAAGGGACTAGTGTCAAGATAGACTTGAAATCTCACATTAATCATACAACCACATTTTGTGGTTGGTCCTAGCCATAATCAAGATCTCACCATTCTTTGTTGAATTATGCGATTTGTCTGTTAATGAAATATTGAAACTAAGTTAGATCACAATAGAGACATTCTTCATGATGTAATTTGGCAATGCAGTTGTACTTTAAAGAACCATAAAATCAAAATTTTAATAGGTTTTTGATATGGAAAACCATAAAATTAGTGTTAAAATTTAAAGAAGGTTTTTATGTTAAAAACTAGAAAATCGGGATTTTTCATTTGAAAATTTTTTTATGTTGAAAACTAGACACCCAAGGTTTAGTAAATTGAGAAGGCTTTTTATAAGAACAACTTGTTGGGTATACACGTGTAAGTAATGTCTCACATTAAATAATGATGAGAAGAATGAGTAGTTAATATAACATAATTGAACACATACTTATTAAACTTAGAGCATTCACATCAATCCATGTAAAATTTTCCGCCTATTTTAACAAAAAAAACCTACTTTTTCTATTTTACACAACCACTTTTTCAAAGCACCCACATCAGTTAATCTATTTTAGAAGATATTTCAATAAAATATTCGTTTTTTTATTAATTTTTTATTATTTTCTTTAATAGTCATACTTTTTAAATTTAAGCTTATATTTCAAGTAAAACACCAAAACTGGTGGCTTGGCCAGTGGAGCCTCTTACTCTAGAGGTCCGATGGTCAGATTGCCGAAATAGTGTTTCCGGCGACCACCTCTAGATCGGTGTCTCCGCCCATCGTGCCACCAGAATTGGTGGCCAGACCACCAAAATAATGGCTTTGGCAACAGCTGACAAATCAATGTCTTTGACCATCATTTTGCCATCAATGAAATATTTCGGTATATCGTTTCAAGGTTACACATTGGAGAGAGATATATATATATATATATATTATTTACTATTAGTAGATTTTAGTTTTTAAAAAAGGCACTAATTTGAATTAAAATTTTTAATATAGACTTTAATAAAATTCCAAATAAAATCATGCTTTGTTTGAAAAAAAAAAAAAAAAAACTCAATTATAATTCTTTCATAATTAAATTATATTGTAGAGATATTTACAAGTAAGGAAGCTTCCCTTCCCCTCACTTTTAACCCCCACCACTAAAACATCTGACCCTCTTTTTTATTTTTTCCTTTTTTGTCTCACAAAATCAAAGCTTTTCTCTACTTCCTCTCCCACGGTCTTTTCTCTTTAATTTTTTTTTTTTAATCTTTTCCTTTGTCATAGCTCTCAAGAACTTGTTTCTCTCTTCTCTAATGGAAGCAACAAGCTCTCCATGAGCAAAGAAAGCAGCAAGCTCTCCATGGCAGTGGTGACGGCAGCTTTGATTTGAGTTTGGGTTTGGGTTTGGGTTTGGGTTGATGGGTTTTTTGTTGAAAGTTTGATTTTAGGTTTTAAGTTGTTGAGTTTTCCATTGAAGCTTTGATTTTTAGTTTGGATTGATTTTTGGTTTGATTTTTCTTTGTTTTTGGTTGATTTTGTGATTGGAATATCATGGGTTGTGATGGGTTGTGGTGGTGTTGATTGAGTGGTGGTCAGGTGGTGTTGAGAGTATGTGGGGGAAGAGAGACTAATGAGAGCAGAAGTGACAGAAACAATTAATAAAATAGTAATATACACATCTATAGTAACCGTGCAAATATGCAAGGTTACTATAGCAAATCTGCATATTTACACAACAATAGCCAAACTGATGCGAAGCAGATTTAGGAAATATTGTGTAAATTCTGCATCTTTTTCTATTTTGCACAATTTTGCACCCACTAATGTGAGTGCTCTTAGACCTTTTGGGTTAAAGTGTGTTTCTATAATGTTATATTAAATATTCAAGAAAGCTCCCCAATGTGTTTAATTCCTCAATTGACACCAAAGTGTCCCAAGTTCTAGCACGACCAATCTGGTACTAAGCTTGGCCTAAATGTGTTCCTTGAAGACCAAAAGTGCAACCCATCATTTTTGTTAGGTTCTAAGGAATTATGAACTAATGTATTAGAACTTCAATTTGTAATGCGTAAGAGTGCCTTTTTCATCAGCACAGTGGCCCAAAGATCCTGGGCCAAATAAGTGTTTTTTGGTAGATCGGGCTTAGTTCACTGCAGCTAAAAGGCTATTTAAGAACCAAGTAGTGCACAAAGCAAGCTCCTTACAACACAAGTAAACTAACAAACGAAAATATCCACATTGAATGACAGTTCAACAACAAGGAAATGCACAGCAAATAAAATACAATATAAGAAAAAGCTAGGGATCCTCGAATTAGTGGGAGGCATTTCATTAATTTTCTTTAGTTATGATTACAGTGCTCACTAAGACGTGATACAAAATATAAGTAAGTTCAAAAATTACAGACTTTGATAGCTATTCAAGCTTTCAAGACTTGCAAAGTTTGAAAATCTTGAATCCGAGTATGTGCTATAGTGGCTATCTTTGGGATACCAGGAGCAGTCCCTCTGTTTTCCTTAAACTCTACAGAGTTCTTCCTATGGCTCTATGTGTTTTAAGAAACCAAAAAAAAAAAGGCAATGAATCTCTGAATAAAGAAATTAGTTGATCGAAATCTCTCCCTTTCTCAGCATGAATTCCCCTCTCCTTTTATAACGCAACTCTAGGGTTCTGGGGTACTAGTGATTTCCCCCTTTTGCCCTTCAGAGTTCGTGTTGTGCCAGTCTTGCTTAGAGGCTGGTAGTTTCCTTTTCTTCTCATAGCTTCTTGTTTTTTGGTGTGACCAAGTGGAAAGCCCCTAGCTAGTTTTCCATTTCGAGATCCCCTCCGTTTACTGAACTTCAGCCATTTGGCCCTTTCTCCCAGCTTTTGGTTGCACTCCATCCTTGTCGTTTTTCCCCAAATAGTTGGAATCTTAACTGTTGAGTTGAAAGCTCCTCCCAGTTGCCTCTTTTTTATGGTTTTCTCATCGTTGGTTCCTTGAGGCACAACTCCTGCATTTTGCTTCGTACTTTCTGATCCCACTGCACGTCTGGAGCATGAGACTCGCATGCTCTTTGTATTTTATCCCTCTTTTTTGAATTTGTTTCAATCCTACTTCGCGCGTCCCAGTGATCCCTGAACTCTAGTGACTTTTGGGATCCCGGTCTAGCTCTTCTTATTGGGCTCATTTTTGTTTATTGGTCCTAGCCGGTTGGGCCTTTCTCTTGCTTTATGTATTTCTATTCTTCCATGGGTCTTTGGATCCCAACCCTTTGGGCCTCTTGCCCTTTTTCTTCTTTCTTTTCTTTTCTCTTTTTTCATTATGTGAGCCCAGCCCCTTTTTTTTTTTTTCTTTTTTTTTTTCATGAGATGAGCCCAATGTGTTATTTCTTTGGACCCTAAACTGTGATCAATTTTGAACCTCAACATAATGTTGACAAACCATAATCAAAAAGTTTTAGTCTTGTTTGGACTTGCTCAAAGTATAGGTTTCTATGAAAAGTTGGAATCGAGTTACTACAGGATTTACTGTGTAAATCTGTCTGGCTCGATCGATCGAGAATTAGACTCGATCGATCAAAAGTCGTGCAGATTGTTTTTTCTACAGAATTTCTAACTTAGCCCAAGCCCGTTGAATGTGTAGGGTTTTATGTTTTGTCTGAAGTATAAAAGGGAAAACCCTAGCCACGTTTTGGTTGCTTTTTATGTTGTGTGTGTGAATCTTTTGTGAGATCTAGAGGTGTTTGCCTTCACACATACTTAGGGTTATCAAGAATCAAGACTATGTCAAGAACTTGATGTTGAATTTATTGCAGATTCAAGAGCTTAAAGTTACACAAGCGAGAGTGCTTGTACTTGCTGGGAATCCAAGAAAGAAGTAGTCCATAGACTTGGAGCTATCACGTGGTCGTGGTAATAAGTTTCCTACTCGAGGTAGCAATAAGATGTTAGTGGCCTAAGTCGCTATTGTGTAAATTTCAATTCTTTCATAGTGATTCAGTTTACCTTGAGGATAGTTAGGTTAAATCATCCCCAGGTTTTTTACTGATTTGGTTTTCCTAGGTCATCATATCTTTATGTTTTTTATTTTCCGCACTTTACATTGATATTATATATTTGTGTTAACCTAGATCTAATAATTTGACTAAGTAATCACTTGGCTAATTAACTAAGTTAATCTGGTTGTGTTTTAAAGGATCTAAAAACGTACGATTTTGAACTTTTATCATTAGGAAAAGAAGTCAAATAGCATCTAATTAGCATTTAATTAAGGTTTTCCTAGGGAATAGTTAGCTTTTTAATATTTTAGTTCTCCTAGGCAAACAAGTCATTTAAAAAGTCAAATGACATTTAGTTGGGGTATTTCTAGAGAATAGTTAACTTTTATGTTTTAGTTCTCCTAAGCAGACAAGTCATTTAAAAAGTCAAATAGTATTTAATTGGGGTTTTCCTAGGGAATGGTTAGCATTTATTTTTTAGTTTTCCTAAGCAAACAAGTCATTTATTTTCTTATAGTTCCTATGAGTAAAGATCTTGAAATTTTAATCTTTCAATGATATTTTCGTTTTCTATGCTTAGAGGGTTGTTCTAAGCTCTATAAAAGCCTTTTGGCTGAAATAAATAAGAAGAGAGTGTATTTCAGATTAAAAAATCTTTATGCTTCAGAAGATGAATTTCTTCTTTTAAACTCTTATCCCATTGGTGGATTCCTTGGGTGGCAATTTTTAGTCCTATATCTCTTTGGATGGTGTTTTTGTATCCCATAGAGTGGTAAACTCTTTATCCATTTTATTTATTAAGTGTTTGGGTAAACACCTCATTTTGTACCCATTAATAGACTTTGGTCTCTGGCTCCAATGATAAGGTTGACATACGTCAACAAAGGGTAATTAAAGAGTTCATAATAGTTTGGAAGTAATCACAACTCAAAAGTACTCAAATTGCTTTTAAAACGATAATGAAAAATGGCATTCACTCAATATTTTGACCATAAATTTTGACCCACAATGAATATTTAAGTGCAGTTTATTTCTTTGGAAAGTAGACATCCTAGGCTTCAATTTTGATGTATATTTTGTATGATATGAATTTATATTGAGTGAGTTATGGCCGTTTGAAGTTAGGACAATTGTGTAGTCGAATTTAGGGTTTTTGGGAAGCATGCGTATGCAACCACGTTTCCAAGCCTTCAAGACTTTATTTTTGGCCCACAAAACATCATTTTTTGATAGAGGCCAGCTTCTAGACCCTTAGGAACATCTAAAGGCCTCTAAAAAGCCCCGAAAACCCTAGTTTTAACATATAAATACTCACTTTATGTCTCTAATAAAAACCCTAGCTAGAGAGAGTTGATTATTTGCCTCCATCTTCTCTAAAACCCTAGTTCATCTTCTCTAATTACCCACACAGCACCTAAGCACGTTTTTTATAGATTCAAAACCTCTCTCTAGTAGTTTTCTGTGGCAGAAACTAGTTTTCTAAATTGTTTTCAAAACCTTTTCAATTAAAGTTTGTTTTTGAGTTGTGATTCCTAAAAACTATTGTGATTATTTAATTCTCTTGTTCTCTCAATCTAATCTTTGTGTTGTATGCACTAAAGGGTCAGTTAAATAAACTCTAAACTCCTAATCTTAAGCAAGGTGAGTGTTCTTTCCATGAACTCCTCCTTTGTTTAATACAATTCACATGAGTTTATTAATATAGTTTTTCTACTTGTTATATTTAATTTGTTTATGTTTTTAATTATGTTTGATATGTACTAATATGATTTTGGGTTGATATAATCTGTTCTATTTGTTTTTGTGTCTTTATTTTATTCTTATGTTATATTGACATGTTCTTGGTGTGATTTGAATATTAATATTTGTTTTGTTCAATGATTATGATTCTTGTTTGATGTGTTAACATGATTATAGGTTAGTTATATTTGGTTCTTAGTTAAGTATTTAGGGTTTCTAAAATGCTTATTTGTTAATACCTTTGTTTGTTCAAATCTTGCAAAATGTGATCTTTCAAATCTATGCTAAAGGATGTGTACGCATCATCAAGTATGCATGCCCAAATTAGGGCAAAATCACATTTTTATTTAGTTAATCATTTTTCATGTGTTCTTTGATTCTATTTGACACTGTTTTAGGTTAATTATTCATGTTTATTTGCTTTCCATATTTATTTGGTCAATTTGTCATGTTTTTTTTTTTTATTTGAAATTTTTTCCTTTTGTGTTTTATTTAATTGTTATCTTTTTCCTTTTTAGTATATGTTTGATTGTTTTTTTATTTATTAAGTTTCCTATTCTGTTATTGAGTGATCTTTAACATGTTGTATGTGTCTTTTTAATTAAGTGCATGATGTATGTTTAGGGTTAAGGATTAGGGCTCTCTTAATAAATTCTTTAATTAAATGGTCTAACAACACATAATGGAGACCAGCACACAAGCTGGGCAATCTTAGGTGCCTAACATCTTCCCAAGCTGTACCCAAACTTTGAACCCATAATCTCGTATGCAGACCTGTACGTGTAAGTAAGTGGCCCAAAATGCCCAATTTGGTTTCTGGACCTAAAACAGATGGCGACTCCATTTTTACCCTCTACCCGATCCACTCTAGGCCATGGCATACTTTCTACGAGGAAACCACTTGTCGTGGGCACTTGTGCCCACACCCATCGTATCATATTACATTTCAACCATCCTTCACCCCCTTCTTGGATCAGTTTGGCTTTTCCCTTACAAATCTAGTATCTCCAACACAACTAGCAAAGTAGAGCTTAGGTTTGAAAAAGTTTTTAATGTTGAAAACCAGCAAACTAAGATTCAACATTTGAACATGTTTTTTATGTGAAAACCCAGAAAACCAAGACTAATGCTTGATAAGGTTTTTGATATAATAATAGAAAAAAAAAATAATAATAAAAAAAAAAACCAAGGTTTAGCATCTTTGAAAAAAAATTTGATGTGGAAAACCAGCAAACCAAGGCTTCAATATGAAAAAGGTTTTTAATGTGGAAAACTTAAAAACAAAGATTAACATCTTGATAAGGTTTTTGATATGGAAAACCAAAAATACGGAGTTAACATCTTGAAAGGGTTTTTTGATGTGGGAAATCATAAATTGGTAACATGGTAACCTGGCATATAGATCAATTCAAATGCTTAATTAGATCGTTTTTGCAAGGACCTAGTCAAATCCAGCCAAACCCAACGTGTTTGTGAAGAACCATGTAACTTGGCTTAAAATTACCTCTATGGGTCCCCTCTATTGACTTATTTACTATTTAATGCGTGAGAATATGGTAATTTAGAGAGGAAAAACCTTTATAAAATATATATATATATATAAATAAAAAAATAAATAAATAAAAAAGCCATTGTAGTGATGTACATGTGTCTCTGTCCAAGACTTCCATCAATTTTCTGCTCCTGACCTGATCACTATCGGTATATGTTATTGTTTATTGTTTTACCTGACATTGTTTAATAGGTTGACATTACTTATAAAACTAGAAGCATTCTTTTATTTTTGTTAGCATTTTAGGTTTTAGTCTTCCTATGAAAAAAAAAATAATGGTTGTTGTTGTTACTTATTGTAACTTACACAAATTGTTGATGCCTTGATGTTTTATTCTTTCTCATGTGTTTGTTTTAAATAATTTTATTGAAAATTTATAATCAGTTTAATTGTATATTTATCTCATACGAATTTTACTAAAATATGTTTTTTAGGCATATGCCTCTTTTTTTAATTTACATATTTGTGTTATGATTTTCTAACTTTTTTATTTTATTTTTTATTTGATCCTATGGTTCTACTAGTGACCAATTGATTGAATCAATGACCTAGCTCATAAATAGAGTTAACATTTAGAGCCTATTTGGATTGAGGGGTAAGGAAGAGGAGTGTAGTAGAGTTGGCCCTAATAGGCTTAGTCCAAACTTAATAACTATGCTTTTAGCTTCAAAGTCATCTAACTTCATAGCCTTTCAACAGTCAAAAGGGTGAAATCTCCAAGGAAAGTGGCCTTTGGATTCCAAACCTTGATGAAACTAACATAAACCCTAAACTCTAAACATAACACTAACTTTAACCCAAACCCTAAACAATAACACTAACCCTAAACCCAAACCCAAACCCAAACCCAAACCCTAAATCCTAATACTAACCCTAAACATTAACACTAACCATAACCCAAAATTGTAACCCTAAACATTAATATTGATCCTAACTCTAAACACTAACCTTAGACCCAAACCTTAAAATTGACATGTCATTAGCCAATGTCCACATGTAAATTGGTATCTCAACCAATCCATCCATTACATATGGATTGAATTCTATAATTTTCTCAAAGGTTATTCCACATTTCTTGATGCTCCATTCTTGCCCACATCATCATACTCTTTAATTGCGTATTACGAAAGCTCAAGTTGAAACTGTTAGAAACATGGCAGAGGGAGTAGTGATGATACCCATGTGGTCACTACTACTTGATATTTGGAAATGCAATGGTTGATAACATCCAGTGGTGTCAACAAGATATTACACATATGCCATTGTGTTGTGTCACATATTGCCTAATAGATCACAAGACTCCTGCCTGTTCAACAATGCCAAATGCGAGCGAGACAACTTGATCTTCTCCATACCCCACGTTGATGCAAAAACCAGTGTACCTATGTATTACTAATTTACTATATGAAAATGTAGCATCTATATTTTTATGATTAGCCTACAATGTTTGAAGCTTCAATGGAAGGACCAAAATCCCAGAACACTCGATGGAGTATCGCATTAATTGACCGCCACAGAAGTTGTGAAAGGACCACTAAACCTTTAGTGCTCAGTTTTGAACTACCATTGCAGACAATAATTGGTAAGATTTGTTCTAATTACCAAAGACTCGCAATTGCTTTTTGTTTGCTTCCCACATCTTCCAGTAAGAAAGACGGTACTTATATTTATCAAACACCGTGACTTCTAAGGTAGCAATATTAACTAAACTGAAGGGCCTGCCTTAACCTGATTCCTTGTTTCACATTTAATCAAAGTCCATGTCTAATATTGTGTGATCTTGTATGGAGCCAATTTATTATTATTATTATTATATTGTTTTGCAAGGGTATAAAAGCCCCCCCAAGAAAAGGGGAACGCAAATATTTTACCAAACGCCTCATTATCTCAGGTTTCTTTTATTATTCTTATCATTAAACACCAGCAAAGCATCCCATCAGGAAAAAAAAATCAGAAAAAGGAGAGTTGATGACTTACTTTTAAGGTGGCCCACCTGATTGATCAACCCAGTTTGTCAGACACCATAACTAGCTATGACCCATTGTAAAGTAACCTCTGATTTTCAGCACATGGTTCAGAAATCTTTTCCATTAGGAAAGGAATACAAAAGAAACTCCCTGAAAATTTAAATATGAAGAAAAAAGAATGCAAGTTGCAACATAACCCATCAATGAAGTGTAAGGCATCCAATGGCCATGATAATGGAAAAGAAGCTAGGCATCTTCTTATCTGTAAGAAAGAAGAATAGCATCCAAAGAGGGCGAAGAATAAGTACACAAAAAAGGAAAGAAAGAACAACCAAAAAATAAAAAAGGAATAATGATACAAAGCTGGAGCTCTCTCTATATATAGTGTTCTCCAAACATTATCAAAACATGAAAGAAATGAAGTTCTTGTTTCAGTTCCCCTGCTGCTCATGTTTCTGCTTCATCAAGCCCAAAAAGAGCCAACATAAGGAGAAGGAAGCAAAGACTGATTGAAAGATGTAAGCACTCGGGTCAATTCTTGCAAAACAATGGAAGAAGTGCTGTCATTTGCTCGCTTTTCTTTCAGCCATATCTTCTCATTTCTTGCTGAGGGAAAGCATCCAAATCGCACCGGTCTTTCCATTTGTATCATTATCAAGCATGCCCTTAAAGTAATTTCTCCCCAAACTTAATGATGTCTTTGCTTGTAATGCTATAAAAGAAACTATTATTTGTTCTTTCTGCTTATCTCTTGGCAATCATTTGGCATCAAGTCCATCTCCCGCATTTGATGCTCAACCGAAACCAAACCAGTCTGCGCAAGAAACCTGCATATAAACCAACCACTTTTTTACAAAACAAGCCTCCAAATAATAAATTGAAAAGGTCATACTGATATTCTAAGTTTTTATTCAAATGATTTTTTCCCAAAAAAAAAAATAAAAAGAGAAAAAGGAAGAGAGAAATCTAAGCATGCCTACGTGGCTTGAACAAAGGCTGGCAAAATATGAACTAAAGGTCTTTTCAATGCTTTTTTCTCCTTCCCAGAACTGTTACGGACAGAAAATCATATATAAACATCTAAAATAGCCACAATTGGCATTTCAGAAACATAGAAAAACAAACTAAACATTTTAACTGTTTCATCACGTATATAATGCAGCCTCAGTAAAGCCATGCTACAAATCTAAGGCACCTTTCTGGGATCCTCAGTGTATTTTCTGTCCTTCAAATTGGATCAAGAATAAGTTTTCAATACTTCTTCAATGGTTTAACCTATCACATTATTATTTTTTTCATCAGCACATTTTATTTATATTTATATCTTTATATTCTGAATAACTATCTCAGTATCTCTATTTCAAAAGAAATTTATTCACAGAAATTAGTTTACAAACATTTGGACAAATTTTGGTGAGTTACATACACACCCAGTGGGTCTTGAACCCAAGACCTCACCCTCCACTTAAAACTTATAAGGGGAGAAGGAGCCAGTTGAGCTAGAGCTCATTGGCACATTCCAATTTGTTATTTCCATCATCTCATATATTAAAAGAAAAGCAACTTCATAATTAAAGCAATAACATTTTAATATATTTTCTAATGAAAAACTTATAAACTGCAAAATTCCTGCAGATGAGGTAAAACAAGATCTTACCCCCCGACTCAAAAAATAAAAAAACCACACTCCATTTTTCCTAAAAGAAAAATTGAAAACCATCTCATTCCAGGTATGAATCATAGTCAATAACAACAATAAGCAAAGGATCAGGTAAAAGCCTATCAAGTCTACGAAGAACCACAGCACCGTGCTTTAACAGCAAGACAAATTGAGGTAGAAGATATAATGGCCAAAGCCAGATCAGAGTGTTCTGGTTTCATCGTAGGGGAAGGATCAAATTGCAGATTCAAATTCTAGTAATGCCAAACTTGACATCCAATATGTTTCATTCAGGTTATTTAAATTAAAACAGATGCAAAACCATTCTAATGATTTGACAGTAACAGACTACTTTATTTTTATTTTTTTATGGGGCAAATAACAGCCTGCTTACAAATGCAGCTGTTATACCAATAATCAATAGTCTAACTGCAGGAAAATATAAACTTCCTAGAAGAAGATAATTTCAAAAATAAAAATGTCACTTTACTTAAATTTAGAACTAAACTAAGGATATATTTGGTATTCGAAAAAGCACATGCCCAAATAATTTCCACAGAGCTACCACCAAGTTACTATACCTAGTGAGGTGATCGCTTGTAACCATTTCATCAGATTAAGTTATGTTCCAATTATATCAATAAGATCTACCAGACTGCCACACAGATATAAGTATGGATAACACAAAAAGTTATCAATTTTTGTTAACTTGAGTTGCTATATACCTACCACAGAGTCTGGATAATTTGTAGGGAATTTGGGATGAAATAAAATAATACGAGAGAAGTCCTTCAAGTGTGTTTTGTTGGACGGTTTGCTCAATAGAACCCATCACTATTTATGAAATGGAGTACAGTAATATTATTAGGAAGTACATAATTAGGTTCAATTTTGGTATAAAAATATAAATCTGTAATTATCATTATTATTATTTTAAAACTAACAGAATCACAATGGCAGAAATGTCAATGATGAATTGGCAAAGTTGTAGCAACAAACTCATATTTACATCCTCCAAAACAAAAACAGGTCCAAACTCATTAGTAAACCTAAACATGTGCAGATTAATTACCATAAGAAGATTTAGAAAAGGCAAGTTAGTCCTCTAAAAACCAAGTTTCTCACCCATGAGAGAAACAGTTACCAACTATAACTCATTCTTTAAGGCCTGAATAGCAATTTGCCAATAAGAATAATCTTAACAACCATTAAAATAAATAAATAAACCATTATAGCAGCACCAAGTTATCAGAGATGAAATTGCACTGAGTTGCAATATCAGTAAATTTTTGTCAAACAATCAATAATAAGCTATTCCTATGTAATGCTACCATGCTCAATAAAATTTCTACAATTATCAAAGGCAACAAAAACCCATGTAGGATCATATGAAGAAAGTGTACACAAACAAGTGGGCGGAGAAATTAAGGTACCAGCTAAGAAGCAAGAAGAGGGTAACAGTGAGTAGAACAAGGAATCCGACATGAAGAATTAAGGAAGAGTCACTTGCAGAGAATGCTAAGGCCAGCATCACAACAAGGCAAACACCCAGTAACACAAACGCTGTTCTTAGTGTATTCCATGTGGGACCCTGAAATCCATTCAACAAAACAGACCATCAGTGCTTGGACTATATATATATATGTATATGACAGAGAGAGAGAGATTGTACGGACGTTGACACCGGGAGCTAGAGCTCCGAGAAACACAGCTTGTGCAGATGATATGGCTTCTCCAGCTGATTTCTTATTTTCCATTTTTGTGATTGAGATCTAGAAACTGGAATTGCACTTTCTGAGACTTTTGAGAGAGAGAGAGAGAGAGAGGGCTGTGAAGAAAATGGTTGGTTTATGGATCGATTGGTTCAACGGTTAGGCCCAACTTGAAGCCCATATTATGAAAAAAATAAAAGAAAAAGCCTCACACATGTTTCTTTTTCATTTTTTGAAAGGGGAATAAATGGGAATTTTTTTTCTAAATAACAATAAATATTAAAAAATTTAGCTAGTTGTCATGTTGGAAAAGAATGTTGAAAACTAGCATCTCGAGTGTCTAAAACTCGAGTTTCAAGATAAAAATTGAGTTTTTAAGTTTTGATTTGTAAGTGGATGAGTATGATGGGGAAAAAATTCACATAGAAATCGAGTTTTAAAGACTCAAGTTCGGAAACGCCGCTATAAGGCTTAAAAACGTTATTATAGGGCTTAAAAATGGAGTTAAAAAAATTAAGCAGAAAAACGCCGCTATAGGGCTTCAAAATGTCACTATAGGGCTTAAAAACGCCACTATAGGGTTCCCTGAACCTGGTATTGATCACTTTATGAAAAATTTTGCATGAAAACGCCGCTATAGAGCTTTAAAACGTCACTATAAGGCTTAAAAACGCCACTATAGGGGCGATAAAACTAAAAATTTTTTGCATGAAACTCAAGTTTCTAAAACTCGAGATCTATGTGGCATTTTTAGATCTAAAACACTCACAAAGCGAGTCTTTGGGACTTGAGTTTTAATATGGATCTCGAGTTTCTAAAACTCGAGATGCTAATTTGCTACATTCTTTCAAACGTGTATTAACTTACTATTTTGTCCTCCCTTACTATGGTAGTCTGCACATTCCCCCGAATAAATGGTATTAAACCAAAAATGAGTCATACAGAGTAGCCTGAATAAGCAGGGCAGAAAATAGCGAGCTACAACAGATCATATTGCAAAAAAGAAGTTACAATAGAAGGCGTAACTCCTTTCCAGATGTGATGGCTTCCAGATCTTCAAGCATATTAGGCAAGCTCGTGAGCCACTAAGTTGAAGCTCCTGTTTAAGTGCTTGAAGAGGCAAGTCTCAAATGAATCTCTGGCTCGAAGGATTCCCTGGATGAGGTAGTTGTTTCCCCCATAGCCTTATCATTGATTGCTTGAATTGCAGTTAATGAATCTGATTCAAAGATGACTCGAGGCAGCTGAAGTTCCTGAGCTAGAAGAACACCATGCTCTAAAGCAATGACCTATGCTACCTCTGCAGAATAGCATGCTTGCTTGAAGCGGTTTACATAGAGCAGCCACAACTTGACCATTGCAGTCTCTGATAGTAACTCCAACACTGGGAAATCTGTCATGCTCTAATGATGCCCTATCTACATTTATTTTGTGGATTCCTGGGGGGGTGGAACCTAACTGGATGGGGAGGTTCTAATTGGGCTGAAGTCCCAATTAGTAGAGCTTGCAAAGTCATCCACTGCATTTTTAGCCATTTTCCACACCTGAAGAGGAGAAAGACCACAATCCTTGTGCACAATCTTATTTCTGTTGGACCATGTGGCCTCTGCAATGGCTAAGAAAAGCTCCAAATCTTAAAGTGTTGAGTGAGAAAGAATAAATATTGTAGAATCTAGAAAGGACTTTTTGATACCTTGTGTGCGTAGTGGGTTTTCTAGCCATAGACTCCAAACCAAGGATGAGAAATCGCAGCTGAGAAAGGCATGGTCTATGCTTTCAGCTTCACTACCACAAATAGGGCAGCCCTTACTTTGTGATATCCCCCTGCAGTTAATGGTTTCCATTGTAGGGACACATGCTCTCCAAGCAAAAATTTTGATTTTTGCTCGAAGGTTGAGGTGGCAGAGCTTTCTCCATGACGGTTTGCAAGGGTCCCTGTTAGAGCATTCTCCTCTCTCTCTTGTCTCCAGCAGATTGCCTCACACATGTTTCACCTATTTAATTAGAGAGATCCTAAATTTTGTACCTTTTCTTATTTCAGCTACCTAAAAAAACCATCTAACACATCCCCACCACCACAACCAACCTTTGTCGATGCCATCAACGTTGTGTCACAAGTTTATATTTGTGGAGTATAGAGTAGAATAAGAAGAATATGATAAAAGATTTAGATTTAACTAACAACCCAGAGATTGAAAAAGAAAAATAGAAAAATGCAATTATTTAGTAAATTTTCAAATTGGCATTGGTTAGAGGATCAAATTCATTGAGTGTTCAATTTCTTTGAGCAAAGTATTTGCTCAACAATACTATTGCAATGGTTTCCTTTTTTGTGTCCATTGCATTCTACAGTTGATATTTGGGACTAAAGTCCATTTCCTTATAATCCCAACCCTAGAATATTCCGCTTAAATAGCTGCAAACCAAATATTGGTAATTCCATGAGGCATGAAGGACGAGGACTGGACGTCTGGACCTAGCCAGTGGCAGCAGGGTGCTATCCCTACATAGTACATATACATATTCCACCTTGATCCAAGTTATGGTGCTTATCTAGTCTTGGACAGGGACCTTATTTTTTGCTTATAGAGATTGAGACAAATCTCAAGCCAACTACAAAATGTTTGACACCTTGATCCACGCCTCAATCAAGACCTTATGTGTACATAATGATTAGCATTGATTTGTCAGATTACGTGCCCCTTTTTAGATCTTGTAAGTTGTAACATGTCACATTTGATTTACTTTGTAAAATCTCTCACATCTTTTGAACCCCTACCTATGGCTATGAGTAGCACAGTCACTATCCCATTGGATTAGGAGAAATCAAGTGGCACAAAGTGGGAATCAACAACACTGCCACTCATTGGCAAAGGGAGGAGAGGCAAGGGGGGACATGCCCCCTTGGGTTTTAAAGAATCCCTTCCTCACTTGCAATTTTTATAAATAAAAAAAATTAAATTTTACTTATGGCTCCCTTGCTCGATAAAAAAATAAAAATAATGATTTCGCAAATGCTACCACTCAACCCTAATATGTCACTCAAACATTACCTTCTTGACCGTATGCTTTGACCTACCCATGGAATCATTCCTTAAAAAATTTTCAAGGTGTTGTATTCCAACAACTCCCAAGACTCCATCAACAATATAAGACTTTGCTTTATGCTTAGTGATCACACTTCAGAGACCAATCCAGTTGGACCCAAATCCATATGCTTAAACTTTTGGGTTAATTGGTGTCTCTATATTTTATATTAACTTCTTAAATTGAAGTCTTCTCAAGGTGTTATCATCTTAGCATAACTTTCTTTTTAAAGTTTCATAGCATGATTGAACTTTTAAGACATGCTACACTAGAACACATCATTCTTTTCAAATATGATTGAACAAATCATATTTAATCAGTGAGAGAATGTGACAAAATCAAAAGTTCAAAATTGCGGACAGCAGCAAATGTTTCTCTTTGTTTCATTCTTGCTTTAAACCTCCTCTTGCAGAGGGCATACTAGAACATTCTATGTACATATATACAAGCTTACATGTTAACTTTATTGATCAGACATCTTGAACTATGTGGGGGGGTGTGGGTGGTTGGGGGGTGTTTTACATGCTCTAAGTGACGATTAAGACCAAAGAAAGGCATACATTGAAATGTTAATTTCCCATATACGTAGGACCACCGAGAGTAGGATCTTGCTGGAGTCGCCATTCTCTCTCTTTAAGATACTGCAAAAGTGGCTGTGGCTCATTTCTTAGTTCTGTCACAGCACCACACCCGTAGGGGCTTGGTCTTTGGAAACCTTGAGAAAGCTTCTCCCTTCTGTGTTCATCTGCACCATAAACAAGAGGAAAAGCTGGATGCAATGGTGGGCTCTCCATATATACATTTGGATTATAAGCTATAGGATTTCCCCACTGATCAAAAACACCAAATTTGGAAGCTTGATCTTGGAAGTTTCCAAGGTTCTCAGGGGAATGACGATGAACGGGCCATGTATAACTATTGGCCTGCTCAAGATTGTGACTTTCTCTGTACTGACGAAGCCATTCAGAAGAAGTCATTCGACGTGAAGGTGGGTAATTATCCATAAGACCCTGCAAACTATGACCATAATCAGGAGACCCATGAGTAGCAGTCCAATTTGAAGTGTCTAATGCAGCAGAGTAATTGTTTGCTTCTCTAATGCCCCCAGAGGTTTTGCTGTTGGGAAAGCTAGATTGAATGCCACTAAACCAAACAGCATCATCAGGCAATAAAGGAGCAGAAGGTAGTGGAGGTGAGTAAAAAGGAGATGCGTAATTGGTGGTTGCATACTCATGCTCAAAACTAGTGACAGAATGCTCATTTTCACTAATGGAAAGCCCAGCAAAGGATTTGGAAGGTATCTCCTCAATAGGCTTCATGCTATGTTTACTAACACTAGCAGTTCCTTTCTCTCTGTCAATGCTCATACTTCCTTTGTTAAGGACCCAAGCGCTAAGTGAGGGAGGCCCAGCAGAGATGGGGGTTTCCAAAAACGGGTGTGCTGATGTATCCTTCATGAAAGGCTCCTGATGCTTGAACGACTTGTTGCATGTGAAATTACTGATGTCAGCATGGAAAGCAAGAGGATCACTCTGGGCTGGGTTTTGTGCTATAAGTAGTGATGTAGCTCGGCGCAAGAATTCATCAGAAGGCACACTTTCATTCCTTGAATCCTTTGGAGACATTTTATCATTAGTAGAAATTGAAGCATAAAGTGGCACCGAGTTATATCTTGTGAGAGGTTTGAAGAGAATGACTTCTTCCTCTTCTGTGGCAACAGATTTACCATTCACACTGGGGTTACTTGGATTTGTGTACACGATGTGTTCTGTATATTCTTTTGTAACTTGGTGAATAGGCTGGCTAGACTCTTCAATTTCAAGATCAGAATTGTGGGACTCCACTTTTTCTGATTCATTCCTCTCTGGAGATTCATTTGACCCTTCCGTGTAGAATTTTCTTCCTGATTTATCATACAAGATCCACTTTCCAAAATCATTTGATCTTTCTGCAATCTTCATTGCAGCATTAATAATGCGGTGAGCACGATATTTTGTTCCACTTTCATAACTGTCTATATGTTCCCAAGGAGTTGAAAAATCTAACAAGACATGTGCACTTGATACTGGTCCAAAGCCCCTCAATTCATAGTCTTCCCACAGAGGAATATTATCTAGAGACATGGCCTCAACACTTTTAACATTGAAACGTTTTAGAAGGTCAACAAATGCACCAAAATAGTAAGACATAGCACTTCTACCATTTTCATCAACCCCATATGTTTTTGCTTCATCAAGCATGTTAGCCAACCACTCCACAAATACAAGCACAGCTGGTAAAAGGGGGCAAAGATCCAAGTCACTAGCCTTCAAACATCTATCAACAACACGGCCCATGAAAATGAAAGAGGAAGTCAATGCAAATTGTATCTGGAGAAGCTGTTGCGTATCATTGATATCTTTTGAGCTTCTTACTTGTGGACCATGAATTAGGTTCTCAAAGATAAAGATGAACACAGAAACAACTTGAAGAGCTCGAAAAGGGCCTGTTCTAGCTGAATCCAAACACTGATAGGACTCCAATGCAGCCTTTAGTTTTGTATCATTTAGTGCCATTAAAGCATCCAACTCTCTCATAGCAGATGCGAAGGCACAAGGGAATTCCTCAAAACTGCCTCACATTTAAAAACAGCAAAAATCATCAGAGTTCAAGTACAAGCAGAATACATTTATGTAAAGAAGGTGTCGTATACTGGGTGTCTTGGGGAGGGGGATGTCTTATACCAAAGATAAAGAAAGACAAAAATCATTTTATAATAAACACACTATTTATTCATATTTCAATCTGCTAGGCGTACCTGGATTGTATGAAAAAGAAACTCATAGTTCTGATAAAAAGAGACCATAAGTCTGTTTCCATGAAGCAACTGTGTATGGATTCCAAAATATTGCAATTTGAAAATTCATCACCAGATTGTGATTTTCTGTGGAAATCGCTTCTTTCAGATGGTTTTAAGAAATCAAAGTGAGCCTCTCTACAAAGGGAATGCGAAAAAGATGACCTGTTCTGCAATATCAAAACAAACATTGAGAAATGCCTAGATTTTGAAGATAAGTAAATCAGAATCAGCATGAATCTGAGGAGGACTAACAACAAATGAAAAACACCATCAAGTCTTACCCTTTCAAAGAGTAAAATTAGGTTATCCCAGGCATCAGGGAAAGGTTCTTTAACAGCTAAACTCCTTACACAGTGGTACAAGGCAAGGAACTCATCACCAACATATGTTGCCAATACTGCTAACTACAAACAAACAGAGTTGGTTACACATATTAAAACCAAAATAAAAGCATTGAAAATTGTGATGTCAAATTTCATATCTTAACTAGTTCTCAAGAATGTTCATATATTTCAAGATAATTAATGAAGTGATTGATGAGAAAAAGAAAAATACCTGATTCTGGGGGTTTCCACTATCTGGCCAAATCATTGTTGCTTCCAAGTAGTGGGAGGCTGCAACCGACCAGTTATGGTTTCGGTCATCAGGTTTTTCATATTGTTCTTTATACCTAGCAAGATCCCCAAGACAAACTAAAAACCGATGGCATAAAAATTGGCATTTCTGCATCTTCTTTGGTTCAATTGAAGTAGAGCTACCACTTTTCTTATTGAACAATGTATCTTCAGGAAGCCTATTACATTTTCTGATTTTCACAACCAAATTTTGGTAAAATTCAGTTGCTTCTGACAGAAATGACGTAAATCCTGCTATACCTTTATTATCACTTCTCTGCACAGTACCAACATTTTGTGTCGTTACCAATTTTATGCTCTCACCATTACCAGAACTTTTCTTCATTGTCTTACGAAATTCATCAATATGCTTATAATGAAGCTTCCACAAGGAATATTCAACATCTTGAAATTCCACCTCTTCACGATCACTTAGAATGATTTCCTCATAACTAGAACGAACTTTGCGGTACAAGTCTTGAACATCAGAGTGCAATAAACCTTTGGAATAAATCAATGCCCACAACTGTTTTTCTGAGTTACCAACCTGAAAACACAGCAGTTTCAAGAGTCAGGTAAAATGATGATGTCAGTGAAAGCTTACCTGTAAGAATTGAATAATTACAAGCAAATGCAGCTCCAAAAAAAATACCTCTGAGAGAAAAATCTGTTTTTCTTTATGATCTTTTAGTCGAATAGGTGACGTTGAAGTCATGGCTAGAGTCCAAACACTTCAAATATGGTACCTTATCTTCTTGAAGCGAAATGAATTACATTCACAGTATAGCTGACCTGATAGCAGATGATTCTATCCATCAGACAATGAGAGGGAAAGTAACCAATCAACAAATGAAAAGCTGGGAAGTTGCAACACACGATATCCCCACGGTTTTGGATGTATCTTTATAACTCTAGTTAAAATCTAACATTCACATGCAGAAGAAATTTATACTCTGGGATGTTATGTATGCATAAAGCACATGAAATTTCTAGAAACATTCAAATCCGATGATTATTTACTAAGTCTAAACTGCAACATTGAATCATGTAAGTGAAAATTATATTTTTCAACATTTTATGTAAATTATTTTTGTGGGGTTTTGAACATAAATTGATTGTCCAATGGCATAAAATTTACAAAACCATCATCTTTCATGATTATAGCATTACATAGAAGAAAACAAAAACAGATTTTTTTTTTTTTTTTTTTAAAAAAAAAGAGGAAAGGATTCACTGCCAAAGGATGGTAATGAGAACCATGATTAGTCATCTGAATTGTGATTAGAAAGCAACATTTTGAGTAAAAAGGCAAACCGTCCTCCAGAAATGTGGAGTGTTTGGCGCAAGCTGCACAAAAGTACTACAAAGACCCCATTTGTACAATAATTCGAGCAAATTGGGCCGGCCAAAGAAGAAATTCAAGAAGTAATTATATAATCCATTGCAAGTTGAATATCACGAATCAATCCAAAGGAAATTCAGGAGACATAAGACCCATCAGTCAATGTGAAGTCAATGTTAACTAAGCTCCACTAAATATCCAATTCACCAGGATAATATTAACAAGAACTGAACTCCATAGCAAGTAATCCACCGACATCATATTTAAAGAACATAAAAATTCCTAACAAGCATCATGCTGGTCTTAAATTAAGAATTATCAGTCAAATTAAGCACATGACACATAGTCTACTTACCAATTACATATTCATAGTATAAACTATAACATAACTACAGATAATTAAAAAAAATAAGTAGAACGAACCAAAAGTCAGGACTTTCATAACCAAAGCTACCCATCTCAGTGAAGAATGAGAAAATTAGCTCCACCACCAACAAAAACATCAACACTAAAAGAAACCCACATCAATTAACGAACATAGAGAACAAGAAACAAATTTTTTATGATCTTTGAAGATCAAAAAGAGAGAGAATTGCATCAGAAACACACAATTGTACAAAAAAAAAAAGACAAAAACAAAAAGGCTCACCTGAAGAACAAAAAGAGACAAAACTACAATTACCAAAGTCACAAAAAAAGTTGGTAACTTGTGACCAAAGTTGGAAGCAGAAACCGAAAACAAAGCAGGCAAGCAACAGTCCACAAATGGAGGAAGCTAGAGAGAGAGAGAAAGAGAGAGAGAAATGCGGGAAAAGGAAGCTGCAATAGAAACAGGCCACATGTACTGTTTCAGTTGTGAAACAGACAAAGAAAAAGGTGGCTGATGATGATACTCAGACCAAGACTGCTATCTATCTCGCACCCATCTTCTTCTTTTTATTGTTCTTTGTTTTTTGTTTAATTATTATTATTATTATTTAAAATAAAATAAAAAACTAAAAAGAGAGATAAAGAGAATAAGGCCCTGTTTGGTACGCCATTTCAAACAACATTTTTTAGTTTTTAAACAGCATTTCACGCATTTCAACACACTTTTTCACCCACACGTATTTCAAAAAATAATAAAAAAAAAGTTGGTAACTTGTGACCAAAGTTGGAAGCAGAAACCGAAAACAAAGCAGGCAAGCAACAGTCCACAAATGGAGGAAGCTAGAGAGAGAGAGAAAGAGAGAGAGAAATGCGGGAAAAGGAAGCTGCAATAGAAACAGGCCACATGTACTGTTTCAGTTGTGAAACAGACAAAGAAAAAGGTGGCTGATGATGATACTCAGACCAAGACTGCTATCTATCTCGCACCCATCTTCTTCTTTTTATTGTTCTTTGTTTTTTGTTTAATTATTATTATTATTATTTAAAATAAAATAAAAAACTAAAAAGAGAGATAAAGAGAATAAATTAAAGTGGCTCATTAATCATCATTATCATCGTCTTCAACTTTGTCTTGACTTATATAAACAGGATAACGTGTAATCCAAGCTAAACGCCATCTTTCTAGGCCAAAACGTGTTTTGTGTAAAACATGTAGCAAAATTCTTTTATTTTGAAATTTTTTAAGAAAATGCACTTTATTTAGAAGCTGTATAAGAAAATATCATTATTTTAAACTTAATTTTTTAAAAATCAAATTTCAATGAAAAATTTGATTTTTAAAAAATTGAGTTATAGATAATCAAACTTTAAAAAAAAAAAAAATACATGAAACTCGAGTTCCATGTTGTTTTTTTCAAATAAGTATAACTAGATTTTCGTCAAATCAAGTTTTTCATTGAAACTCAATTTTCTAAAAATTAAATTTCAAAATAGAGGTATTTTCCTAAATAATTTCAAAATATGAGCATTTTGCTGAAACTTTTAGGCGAAAATGGCATTTTGCCATTTTTACCCATCTTTCTGTTAGATTTGCTATTATATTATTAAAAATACAATTATAATATATGTAAAAGGATGGCATTTATAAAATATACATAACATGGTTCGTCATTGTTAAAGTCGTGTTTTTGTTAGCTTTATTACTATGATAATATATGATGAAATTTCATTTTTGAGAGGAATATATATATATATATATGTGTGTGTGTGTGTGTATGTATGATAAAAGTAATCCAGTGGGTTAGCTAAGTGGTTGGGCACTCAGTCTCAAAGTGGCTGTCTCGGGTTTAATTGGGTGCTTCCTAATTCAAGTCCAGGCACTAGCACTTTGAAAAAACTCCGTAGGCCAACGATTTACCCTACTATAGATTCAACTGTCGCAAATAGTGTTTAGTCTTTAGTTAAAAGTTTGGAGAAAACACTATTAAAAAAAAAAAAAAAAAAAAAGGAGGTTAATAGAGTGGTTTAGTGCTATTAAAAACTTTAGGCATTTTTGCTGTACATGAAGTTAGTCTAGTTACAAAGGGCTTAGCTGCACACGTGTGCACTGTATGGAGGCCGCTGGTGGGTCGTTGGGGATGGGTCTGTCTAGTCTCTATCCAAATGCTTCCAAAAAGAAAATGGGGGCCTTAATCAGAGTCATATTCTCATATTTAAAAAACATTTAACATGCCCTAAATCCGTTAAGTCATGAAAGTTGAAACAACTTCCCCCCAAAAAAAAACACAAAAAAAAAAAAAAAAAACTATAACTATTGTAATATATTAATTTTGGTATTTAATTTGTAATTTTTGTTATTTTAAGTTTAGGTTATTTATTTCCTTATTTTTATGTGTTTTTAATGCTTTTTAGATCAAATTTGGTTCCTATTATGGTTAAGTATCAATTAAGAGTTATTTTAGAATATATTTTCTTATTTGTCAAGTTTTACAGAGCCCTCAAATAGGCCCCTAAGTCTATACGCGTTTTTTAACAATTATTCAATCAATAAAATTCATTATTTCTTTTTTCTAATGGATTCCAGACTCTTTCTCCTTATGGATTCAAGAAACCCTCATGGATTCAATATTGTTTTTAGAAGCAAACATATTTTGTTTCTTGTTTTCTAAAAGTAGACGTGTTCCACTTCTTGACGCTTTCACTTCCCGCATCACACTCACATACATGTATAATAGAGAAATGTGTTAAATTTTCACATTTAAGCTAAAAATTAACTCATATCAGTCAATCTATAAATCTATAAATGTGTATATTTAGATTGTTGCTACAATAACAATGTAGCAACAATATAAATATACACGGTTATTATTCATATTTACATGTGAATTCATTTTTTAATACTTGTGTACATAAAGAGAGAGATAGATGATTTGAGTAATAAAAATTGATAATAAAAAAAACAATATTTTAATAAAATGTAGTGTAAAATAAATCATTTTAATGCGTGTATTTTTGAAAAGTAATTATATAATATAGAAAAAGTTATTGTGTAATATAGTAAATATGTTGGATGAGAAAATGAAAGAGGTCTCATGAATTTTATTTAGTTTAATTGATAAAATTTATCGTGAAATCAGGGAAAGACTAAAGTCTAAAGAGTTCTCCTTCTAAGGTGAGTTTTACTTCTAGTACCAAAAATTGAAAGAGGAAAAATAAATTCCATCTTACAAAAAATAAAATGAATAAATGTACTAATAATTCATTTATCCACCCACCTCCAATCATATCGTTTTTGTTAGGACATATGTGTTTCACATGTTAGGAATATATGTCACTATTTTATGTAATTGGCTAATCCTTTGACAAAACACACTTTACTTGTAATTTTGTAGATCTAAGATGTGTTTGATGCTTCAAGAAATCTTGTTTCAAGTTCAAATGTTAAAGCCAAACAAGTCTATCCAAGAATCAAGTTAGAAAGTATTGTTCATTAAAACTCGATAGCTAGCATCTATCAAGATTTAAAGAGAGCTGTTTTAGCCTGAGGCTCGACAGCTCTAAACATATATAAGGATTATTTTAAGGACTGTCAAAGGTGACACAAGTTGCACAAGAGAAATTTCACAAGTGTGAATAAGAGTGTGGCCGGAGACCTAGTTTGCCCTAGTTCTTCAAGAAGCTGCTGTGTTTGTACATCGTAGAGTTTTGTGACCAAGTTGGATGAATTGAAGAACTTTACAGCCAACATCCTTCTCAAGTTGGTGATTGAAGTCGCGTACTAGGATCCGCGCAATTGGTTAGTTATGTACTGAAAGTCGTGCATTAAAAATGAGAAATTGTCACTCCAGAATAAGTCCAATTGGGTATTAGGATATGGGTTTAACTGTAAATTGGTATAAGGTACTAGGATTCCTTTACTTGTAACCACTTGTTGTGATAATAGTGTATTCTCAAGAGTAGTGACTTTAAAATCATCCGATAGAGTTTTTGCCATGTAGGTTTTCCTCATTCGTAAATAAATCCCCATAAATATATTTTCCGTTTTATACTTAGTTTAATTAGTGATTTGTTTGTATTACCACGCGCTTTGCATGTTAATTTGATTAATTAATAAATTTAGCTAATTAATCAATTAATTCATCACAATGGGACAATACGTTTTTAGCCTATCAGTATTTGCTACTTCAAATAATGTAAATGGGACGAGTATAAATTAATACTAAGCACTAACAATAATACTGGAATGTTTTGTAACAAATTTATTAACTTTTTTTTTTCGATTCTAAATTTATTAACTCTTAATCCATGCATATCTCCTCTTTAAATACTAGGATACGTTTGGTACACTGAATGTATATTACATTAGGAATAGTAATCTTTATTACTGGGAATAGAAGACATTGTAATGGAATAATTATTACTATTCATAAGTTTGGTTGTTACATATAGAAAACTTGTAAAAGAAGATATATAAGGAAACTTTACATTTTTAGAAATATATTAATTTTAAAACCTATTATATACACTAAGGAATAGCTATTACATCCATTTTAAAGAGGAATAACTATTCTTCAATTTAAAGAATAGTTATTCCAATGTAATAATTAATCCATGTAATAAAGATGCAACCAAATGACCGAATTGATATTACACATGAATAACTATTCCATTACAAGAGCTATTACAGCGTACCAAACGTACTCCTACTGTTTCTTCATCTTGCAACTTTCTCAACGCCAAGAACCTTTTCTAATTTTATTTTCCGTTGGACAATACTTTTGTATAGAATATAAGTCAAATGATGCATTTATTTTTTAGAAACAAATATACAAAAAGGAGAGAAAATAAAATTAGTATTAATGATGCCTTGTATTAAATGATGCTTTTACTTATATGCTGGAGAAAGGGAATAGTTTGAATAAGGGAAAAAGGAAAATTAAAATTATTGTGTACTTTTAAAGTACCATAAATGTGTACTCCTTCCTTTCACATGAACGATAGTTTTCACTAATTAAATTTATGGTAAGACCCACCATTTATATGAGAAGGAGGACTACAGATTTATGGTACTTATCTGGGAGTACCTAATAATTTTCCGATAATCAATACTCTTAAAAGCATTGTTTCGCTACTGTTTCAATTTAACCCAAATAAAAAAAATAAATAAATAAAAAGCATTGTTTCATATAACATTGAAATAATTACTTTAGACATGCTACACTAAGTATATTTATTTTCTATTAAAGTAAGAAATGGTGGTGAAGAGGAGAATTGTTTCTAGAGGGTCAAGGTTATACAGTGAGATGAAAAATATTAAGAGTTAGCAACTTATTTTAATAATAATCCAGTTTATAATAAAAGTCACAAGATATTTATAAAAAAAAAAAAAAATCAATATATATATCAAACAAATGAGAAATTAATAAAAGTGTTAATTTGTACAGCTCATTAAGTTATAATCGAACATCCCCTTATATTTCAATATCATTGTCATAAATATTTCACTCACAATTTTGTAAGAAACCTCAGTTTGTTGAAATCTGTATTTTAAATTTAAAAAAAATGGTAAAAAATAAGTTGTGAAATGCATGTAAATACTATGTTTGCAACTATAACATTTCATTTAATTGGCTCTATCGATGGAAATTGATTAGACATGTGACACATTTTAGAATTTATAATCCCCAATTACAAATTTTAACTTCTAAATTTCTATTTTTAGAACCGATCTAAAAAACCTACAACTTAAAACAGGGATAAATATATTTAAAATTTTTTTTTATTACACAATACCATACAATTCAAAATAAAGGTAATTACACTCTCATCTCTCGAGGTTTTTAAAAATGACATTTTACTCCAAATTTGAAGAAAAAAAACATTTATCACTCTTAACATCTATTTGACCAAATTTTGTTAAGTTAATATTAAAAATATTGTGTATTAAACTGCCCTTTGCTTAAGGATAGATCTCTAAAATTAGCCTCCATTTTAGAATTAAAATATGTTGTTTTAAATTTTTAATGAAAGTGCATTTTAAAATATTAAATATGTCTTTTGCCTCTTTTTTTTTTTTTTTTTCTTTTTTTTAGTGGATTATAGATTTTATTTTGTTTTTTTTAGATTTTTTTTTTTTTTTTTTTTTTTTTTTTTTTTGCATATTTTTCTTTTTAAGCATATCATGCATGGACATATAAGGGAGAGAGAAGAAATACCTAATTATGTTAAGCCACAAATATCACAATTTTGCTATGCCGAAGCACACAGATGTTATACATGATTGGTGGGCTTTAGTGGTGAGATGGTTATTTATGCTTTTTTCTTAGGATTTTTTAGTCATTCCCATTAAAAAGAGTGATATGAGTGTTTAATCATACTCATCACAAACACGAGTCATAAAGCTCACTTACTTAGTTGTGCATTAAGATGCTCATCTAAGTTACAAGAGATACAAAATTTAGAAAATCTTGTTTCAATGGCCATCTAAGGTACACAAGTGCCAATGTACACAAATATACACTGTTTTTGTATTTTTCTGATTTATTTTGTATTTTGTATTTTTTTTTAATGAAAAACAAAGTAAAGCAAAACTGAAAACAAACAGACAAAAACATGTTAAACAAAGCAAAGCATAAAACTCGACTAACTCAAAACAAGAAAGCAAAACAAACAAGTAATGTATAACCATAAGGGGAGATAGAGAAAAGGTGACTAAATCACTTAGAGTCTTTTTCCTTACACACCTTGGAAGAACATTTCCTTTGAGTGAACCTTTGATCCGGTGGTGAGGGGGAAGAATTAAAACTGTTCAAATTCGAAAGGAACATGAAGGCCTTGAGAAGATCTCTAAGAGGAGCAAATGAGGATGGAAATTGATTTTGCTTTCCGGAAGAGAGCATAATATTGCTTTGTTTAGTGGCTAACCATTTATAGCAATTTGGACGAGTATGCCCTGAAGCTCCAGAGTGATGACAGAGATGCGGCTTCTTTGGTGGAAACTTTTTGTTGTTAACCTTCTTAGTCCTAGGGTTTCTAGTATCTTTCTGTTCAACCTTAAGGGGTGCTCCTAGAATAGATTTGTTCTTGTCTACGTTCTCATTAGCTATTTCAGTTTTAATTTCATCATTCTTAGAATTAGCATTATCAGCAGTTGAGATAAATACAGTAGTACTAGAAGAGGCAATATTAAGAGAAGAGAAATCATACCCTAAACCGGTTTTATCAGAAGTAGCTTTTTGAAAGCTTAGCATCTCTTTGAGCTTTGCATTAGAAGTCCTCTCCAATTGAGCTCTAGCTTGGAATAGTTTTGCTTTAAGCTTATTTGTCTTTTCAGTAAGGAAGTTGTTCTCGAACTGCAAGGTTCCAATGGTTTAATTGGCTTCATCAACCTTAGTAGAGAGCTCCTCTCGATCTAGCTCAACATTACTCAGTTTCTTGATGGCTAACCTATACAATTTCTCATGCTTCTTAGAAACCTTGTACAATTTTGCATAGGCTGTGTGGATGTCATCTTGATCGTCCATTTTCTCAAACTTAGAATCCACCAAGTCCTCTTCATCATCTACTGTTTTTGTAACCCCTTCAATAGAATCAACTATAGCAGTGAAGGTATTTAAAATTCCCTCGTCATCACTGTCATCTGACTCAATCTCAAGCTCGATGTCACTCAAGGTAGCAGCAAGAGCCTTACTTTTCCCAACTGACTTAAGATATGTTGGACATTCTTGTTTCATGTGTCCAAAACTTTGACATCCGAAGCACTTTGGTCCGGAGGGAATAATGTACTGATCGCCATCCTTAACATCCTTCTTTCCTCTATCTTGGCTCTTGAAATGAGAAAAACTAGATTGCTTACAGTCCTTATCAAATCCTTTCGCAATGGCATTCTTCATGAACTTCTTGAATTGCCTAGTGATGTAGGATTTCATCTTGGAATCTTCATCATCAGAAAACTTATCAGTCTCATTACTTTTGGCCTTCAGTGCCATACTCTTGCTTTTGCCTCCATTCCGGAATCTAGTCAAACCTAATTCATAGGTTTGCAAGTTGCCAATGAGCTCTGTCAAAGGAATGGAGTCAATATCTTTTGATTTTTCAATGGCAGTGATATTGGCATGAAATCTCTCAGATAGAGATCTTAGCACATTTCTTCCAACTTTGGGTTCGGAAATGGTTTTCCTAAAATTAAAGGTTGAGTTGACTATGTCTTTTAGTTTGGCATAGAACTCATCAAATGACTCATTCTCTTCCATTTTTATCTCCTTAATGCTGGTAGTGAGCCTTTGGAGTTTTAAATCCTTGACAGCCTTAGTTCTTTCATAGGTTGTCTAGAGGATAGTCCATGATTCCTTAGCAGTTTCGGTTGAGGATATCTTATTAAATTCCTCATTGGTAACTGCATTGAATAGGGCATTCAATGCTCTGCTGTTGAAGTTTTCTGCTTTGATCTTGGCATCATTCCAATCTGCCGACGCTTCCTTTGGCTTAGTCTAGCCAATCTCCGCAGCTTACCACACCTTCCCATCTAAAGATTGCAAAAAAGTTCTCATGCGTACTTTTCAGTATACATAGTTAGTGCCATCAAATAAAGGAGGTATAATAAGAGATTGCCCTTTATTCATGACAAACAAGAGTCAATGGATCATATAACAGAGATTAAACATAATCAGAGTGTGCCCGTTCGATACTACTTGATAGACCAAGAATGTATTGATCCTTTTTGGTAAATTAATCAATTAATTATCCAAGTGAATTAATTAGATTCAATTACATGCAATAAGCGTAGTAGCACAAACAAATCACCAACTAAATTAAATACAGCGAAAAATAAATTTGACACAGGTGATTTGTTTACAAATGGAGAAAACCATAAAGGCAAAACCTTAACAGGTGAATTTAAGGTCACTACTCTCGAGAATTCACTATTATCAAAACAAGCAGTTACAAGTAAAAAGAATCCCAGTACCTAACACCAACCTATAGTTAAACCCTTACCCTAATACTTAATTTGATTTGTAATGTAGCGGCAATCTATTCTTTCAATGCACTGCTCCCAATACGTGACTAACCAATGATGCACATATCCCAGTACGTGACTAACACACCAACTTGAGAAAGATGTTGGCTGCAAAGTTTTTTAGTTCATCCAACAATGAAGATCAAGAAGCTCCTTGGTTACAAAACCCTTGGTGCAAAAACACAATAACTTCTATAGAGAGAAAGATGAACTAGGGCAAATTGTCTCCGGTTACAATATGCATGTATTATCACTTTTCATCAAGTTGCATCATCATGTGATGGCTCTCAAAATAATCTTTATATATGTCTAGGGTTGTGAGAAAAGAAACCCTACACAAATACACATGGATATGCGTGAAATCAGATATGAAAATTCTAATTTTGTAATTCTCGACAGATATAGCTGCTGTCGAGCTTCAACATTAAACCTTGATAGATATTATTCTGTCAAGTTATCTATCGAACTTTAATGAACAACACTTCTTCAATTGTTTCTTGGACAGTTTTGCATGGCTTTAATACTAAACTTGAACTCTTGTTCCTTGAAGTACTAAACCCCTCCTAAATCTACCTAATTACAAGTAAAGTACGTTTTGTCAAAGAATTATTCAATTTACATAACATATGTCTCTAACTCACATATGTCCTAACAATTAGAGCATACTATTACGATGAAATTGAGGATGAGTTTTAAACTCTTAATGAAGTTCATAAATCATAAATGTCTATGTATCAGGGACATAAGAAGGAACTCCACCTTTGTGAATATAGGAGTGGTGCTGCTTCAAGCAAGAGTAAAAAGGTTTTCTCTTGTACATGTTCACTAAACCGGGAAGTGCACAAGGCCATAATAGTGCTAACAACTTGGATTTCTAAACGTGTTATGGATATTCTCATGTGTGTATTGTTTCCGATTTCAGCACATAAAAGTTTTGGTTTAAGCACCAAGCTACCATTAACTCTGTTGATTGCTTGAGCAATTACACTAAGGGGAGGTTTAAGCTGAAAGACACCTTCTATTATGCATGATAGAATATCAATCAAGTTAGACATATATTATTACAACCTAGTGGGGGATTGTTGTATATATAGGTATATACATGAATAGGTTGTAATAATGATGTTTGAGTTTGAAGAATATTGCTTCATAAAGTTGTTAAAGTAAAAATTCAAGTTCTAGAATTTTCTAAGTGAAAATTCGAAGTTAGGCATTTTTGATCGGTCAAAGCTTTAGCTCGATCGATTGAAATAGCAAAGAAAAAATCCTGGAGTTTCTGGATGTCTTGATTGCTGCTCGATTCCTGTTCGACCGATCGAAAATAACACTCGATCGATCGAAAGTAACTTTCGACTGATCGAAAATTGTGAAACAGAATTTTTCTGTAGAATTTTCTTGTAACTGTTCAGAAAGATTAAAGAGGTTTCAAGTTTTGTGAACGGTTCTATAAAACATTTTAACTCTCCATACGTATCTTTTGAAGGGTTATAGCCCTATGGGTATAAATAGAGGATAATCTCTCCAAAATAGTAAGTTACAAAGAAACACAAGAAATCGATTGAGTATTCTCCAAAATTGCTATTTGTAGAACTCAATAAACTTGGTTGTATCTTGAGGACAACTTTGTAGAAACCCTTTAGCAACTTGCGAATGGGGACAAATATTGTCTAAAAATAACATTTAATTGTGCCTCCAAGTCAATCACTAATTTCTATTTACTTGATGTGTTCATTTGTTCACTCATTGTTACTCCTTGATTTGGTAAAATCCCTAACAAAATTTTATGCCAATAGTATATCATTTACTATATAATTATTTAGATTATATTTTATACATAATTTTAAACTACAAAAACTTGCAAATTTAAATTATTTATTAATGACATAACTATTGATCTTTAATTTTCTAGAAATTTTGTAAGTATTGAGGAGATAAGAAAAAAATATAATCTAGTGATGAATTTGTTGAAAATATAATCCAATGGTGATATCAAAACTTTTCTAAATTGGTCCATTAACAAATCCCCTAAAAATACCCGTTAATGGAAACCTTCTTCATTAATATCTTTCATAAGGAATTCATTCAACATTGTTAACAAAATAATAAATTTTTTAATTCAATTGACACTTCTAAATATTTTTATCAAATATTTAGTTGTTGAATTATAAATAATAATATGGTCATGTTATTGAATGCCTTTTAGACAATTGTCGATAAATTATTTTAGAAAAATCTTAATATTAATTTTATGAAAAATAGAAAAAATTGTCAAAAAATTAATTACTTTTCAATTTTTTTAATAAAAACTTTTCTAAAAAACTAACAAATATTTTTAAGTATTCACGTTAACTTTTTCCTATAATAATAATAAAAATAAAATATTTAGCCTCTGTTTGGAAAGCGCGTTTTTCTGCGGAAGGGTTTTTTCCTGTGATTTTTGTGCACTGTTTATGAAATTTACAAGTACCATATTCAATAACTTTTTCTTTAAAACTGGGTCCCATAGCATTATTTACACATTTAAAAATTATTTTATTGTAGTATTTTTAATTTTCAGTTTTTAATAATAAGCGGTATCCAAACAGACCCGGAGTATTTGAAATAACCATGTCTCTTGTCCTAAGAGCATTCTCATCAATACTCTCAAATGCTATAAATCCTATTTTTTAGCATCTAAACCCCAAAAAACCATCTCCATCAAAACTGGTATATGCCATAAAATTTACAATCTTGCTACAGTGCACTCTCGTTTTTGTTCACCAACAGCTCTTTCTCATTTCTCATTCTCTTTCCTCTCTCACTTATTTCATCTCTGTTCTCTGTTCTCTCTTCGTGGTTCATGGTCTGTTGTGCTCATTGCCGATCTTTGCTTATTGCCAGTCTCTACACGTCACCGATCTCTGCTTGTTGCCGGTCTCTGCTCGTCGTCGATCTCTCTACTCCTCGTCTGCAACGTTGTTGATCTCTCTACTCTCAGTCACTCGATCTCTCTACTCTTTGGTTGCAATGTTGCCAGGTTGCCGCTGCCTTTGATTTGCCCTCTCACTCGTCTTCACCAGTTCAGGTCTATGATTATCTCTCTTTCACACCTTGAGTTTCGATTTGCAGGTTGTGAGTTTGTACAAGGGTTTCGATTTGGGCATATTTTGGTGGGTTTGTGATTTGGTTTTAGGTGGTGGTTTTGGATAGGTATGGTTTGTGGTGGGCTGATGGTGGTGGGTTTGTTGGTGGCAACAATTGTAGAGTTTTTTTTTTTTTTTTTTTTTTTTAGTGATTTTTTTTTTTTCTTTTTTTGTTAGTGGTGGTTGTGGTATGGGTGGGTGGTGGGTTTTGTGGTGACGGTTGGTAGTCTGGTGCCGACAGGATGTGAGAAAGAGAGAGATAGGAGAGAGAGAAAGAGGAGAGAGAGGAAAAATAAAAAAACTTATTGAAAAATAATAAAAAAACAATATTTAAATAAAATAATAAAAAAAAAAAGAAGTTTTAATATAAGTTGTATTATAAAATGGTGTGTTATATATTATAAAATTAAATTTTAAGATGATAAATGTTAAATTTTTTAAAAAACGGTTGATGGAAATTCTCTACTAACTTAACCGGTACAAATAAATAATGACATATAGGAGTGAAGTATTGAGAGTCGACGAATAAGTCAAAGAACGGGAGAGGTGGACGTGGGTCTACGAAGTAGTTGTTAGGTATGCGAATTGACCTGTTCCAGCCAGGTTCAAAGCTCATTAATAAATGCTATAATCCAAATTCAATTCCAATCCACTAAGCTTACAATACATTTCATTTCCGTCACAGTATTTCCTACTCTCCAGCTCTCAGATTATCTAATATATTCCTCGAGATTTGTGTAAACATGAAGAAAAAAAAACAAAAGGCCAAAAATATGAGATATGCTTTATGATGTTGATGGCTATTGGTAGAGAAGGCTCAGAGTTTTAAGCACGGGGCAAACCACTCCATGTAATTTTCATATACAGAATAGAGAAGAGGGAAAAAAAGTCCATTTTGTCAAGCTAGAAACGTGGCACTGTAAATTGTCTACTATTTCTGAGGAAAATATGAATGCTTTTAATATTGGGTTTGATTGATTTGCACCCTTGGGGTCTATTCTATAATAATATTAGTACTGACCAGACAGAGACACAACCGTGACCCGTCCAATCCTTTCATGGTAATGCCTGATGATAATGATTTTAACCCCATGTTGAATATTGTAAATTCAGATAGTGGTTTGTCCATGTAGTTCCTTTGTTGTATCCTCTAGAAAAGAAAAGAAAATTAAAGGAACATATAAGCAAGATAGAGACAAGACATGGGTATATTACATTATAATCTATATATAGTTTAAGGGTTTAACAAATTAAATCAATCCTATCAAAAGTAGCAAATTAAACTCAATAATTTTTGAAAGTAATAAATGAAACCTTATTCTTTAAAAGTAACAAATTAAATTTTAAATTTTTATAGTGTAACAAATTCAACCTCACTTTATTCATTGAAACTCCATTGTATTTGGAGTTTAAATATTTAATATGGGCTGAAAACGTAATTGGTTACTTTTAAAACTATAAGACATAATTTAATTTTCTTTTTGAAATTTCAGAGTTTAATCAATTATACTCTTTAAGTTTTAAGGTTCAAAATATTTTTTTTTTCAAAGAGACAAAAAAGGGTGCAAATTGAATGATGAGTTTAGAATTTTGTATCTTAATTTGCACTTTCTAGTATCTACGATAAGTTAAAATTTTCATTTCAAATTATCAAATAAAAAAAAATTAATGACAAAAATTAAGATTCTCCATACTTGGTAGTATGGATTAATAAAAAGAAACTATATATGCTTTAAAATATTAGTATCATATTTTTATAAAAGTAAATAAATATTAGTTAGATACAAATGGGTCCCTTATGTCGATTTCTCCACCAAAAAAAAAAAAAATGGTCCTTTATTATGTAACTTTGGTTTCATTCACTTTGCTCCAATTTTCTTCAATTNTTCACTTTGCTCCAATTTTCTTCAATTTTGGCGGGCCGTGGACCCGAAATAGAAAGCTCATCATTTTCCCTATTTTCTACATTCCTTTTTTTTTTTTTTCCCACATACCAAACCAAACCAAAAAACTCTCGTCCACTCTTCATTATCCTTCTTATGTTTAGACCCAATCAAGTGTTGCAATCCTGCCGTTTATCCTCACCCAAAAAAAAAAAAAAAAAAAAATCAAGTATTGCAATCAATCATACAAAAGTATAGCAAAGCCAATAAACTAAGGGGGATGGCCAAATCCAACGAGTAACGGGTACCAAGCCCAACCTGAAACTTTCGAGTACTATCCGAAATGTTATGAGTTAAGAAAATCGGGTTAGGTTTGGGAAAAAACATGAATTTTTAGAGTTCAGTATGGATATTACTTGAATCCAATCTATATTAAAATAATAATAAAAAAATTAGCAAAACATGCGGGGGCAATCATATTTGTTTTCAAGAACAAGTTGGTGAAAGATCTCAAAAGTGGGAGGCTAGACTGAAGATGAATACTCTCTCCCTTGTAGGAGTTCTCTCTCTCGCCTAACCTCTGTCAAGCTCTCTCTCTCCCTGACCTCCTTGCAGGATCTCTCTCACGCTTATGCCTAAATTCTCTCCCTCGGCACTGATATGGACCATTCAGTTGTAGAGGGCCTTCTCAACCTCTGCTCACCAAAGAGGAAGAGGAGGAAATAACCATTACAACTAAGAGCATAGTAGATCTGCTTGAAGAGTGTTTGCTGAGCCTCTTTGGTTGATTACTCACTGATAGACATCAGAATCTGAGAGCATTAAAAAGCACACTGAAATCAGCTTGGAAAATGGGTTCCGATCTGCAAATTGTGGAGGTTGGAAATAATGTTTTGCAGTTTAAGTTCAATTTGGAGTACCAGCTACAATGGGTTGAACGAAATGGGCCTTGGAATTTCGACAACAATCTATTATTGCTGTGCAGATGGAGGAAAGGATTGTCAGCTTCGAATATCACTTTCACTCACTCCCCCTTTTGGGTTCAAATCTGGGATTTACACTTCGAGCACATGTCTATGGAAGTGGGTAGAGAACTAGGCAACAGCTTGGGAAATTTTATTGAATCAAATCGAAGAGCAGGGTAGTCAAACCAAGCGAAATTTATGAGGGTTAGAGTGGATCTTCAACTACATAAACCACTGAGAAGGAGGGGAAAAGTAGCAAATGTTGAGGGAGAAAATTTTTGGATTAGTTTCAAATATGAGAGGCTACCCACTTTTTGTTATCTCTGTGGTCGTTTGGGGCATGATGACAAGCATTGCTAGGAGTGCACTGACCACCAGAACACCCCTCGACAATATGGTGAATGGCTCAGAGCATATGGAAACACAAGGGCTATGGGAGATAGATTTAAGTCCACTAGTAGCGATGGCGGCGGAGAAGGTGGGCATGATGAACGAAGAGATATCCACACTCACGCTGTAGAAAGAAATTCCTCTGCCTCTGTGATGGATGATGGGTGTGGTAGCAATGATGGACCCGGAAAAAATGGAGAAAAGAATAGGAATGAATCAGAGAAACTTAGTGCCGTTGGATTAGAGAAGAAGTTGTGCGAAAACACCCTAAAGGGATGCGATCACCCCACACGTTGAGCAAGCATGCTTCGAAAACTGCAATGGCACATGCTGAGACTTGCGCTCCTCCCACAGTGCTCCCGCGTGACTCCAGTTCTACAGAGCAAGCAACTGATGCTCTATCACTTGTGGGCTTGAAATCCCAAGATGAAAAGGACCTTATAGATGTCTCTAGCCCTCTTAAGCCCACTCCTTTGCCAATAAACGCAGGAAGGGAAGAACCGGAAATCAAAACAGAAAGCATAGGCCCATTACCCCGAAAAAAACCAAAGGCAAAAGTCCAAATAAAAAAAATGGCCAGAGAGAAAGGGAATGCTAAGGGCCCAGCCTCTGAAACTCAGTTCCCATCAGTGGGTTCTAAACGGGCAGGAAAACTTATTTTTGAGGACGAGGAGGAGGATCTCAGAACAAAGAAAAGATGCACTAAATTAGGTATTTCCCAACCATTTCTTAATGTGAGATCGGTGGTGGCTACTGTGCAGCACCGCCAGGAACAATGAATCCCCTTAGTTGGAACTGCCGAGGGCTTGGGAACCCTCGGTCAGTTAGAGCGCTGCACGACATGGTGCAACGTTGGAAGCCCAAGATTGTCTTCCTCATGGAGACAAAATCAAAAGTTAAGCATATGGAGAAAATAAAAAATAGAATCGGTTTTGCAAATGGACTCATTGTTCCCTGCCAGGGCCGAAGTGGTGGTGTTGCTTTACTCTGGACACATGAAATTAATCTGGAAATCAAAAGCTTCTCTGCGAACCACATTGATGCCTTTGTTGGGGAGGCTGATAACAACTCCATTTGGAGGATCACTGGCTTTTATGGCCATCCGGAGACACACCGTAGGTATGAATCTTGGTGCCTCCTCGCTTTCTTACATAATCAATTTCAACTCCCATGGCTATGCCTGAGAGATTTTAATGAGATTCTGTCAAAGAATGAAAAGGCAGGAGGTTTTGTCCGTTCACAGCAGCAAATGGATAGATTTAGAAATGTTGTGGATTTTTGTGGTTTCTCAGACTTAGGCTACTGTGGCACCGATTTTACTTGGTGCAACATGCAAGAGGGTGAAAATAGAATTCAACTGAGGCTAGACAGAGCATTTGACACTCTCGAGTGGTCTGAGAAATTTGATGGCATGAGAGTCTATCACATTGTGGACTCCACCTTTGATCACTGTGCATTGCTTCTTACTGCTTCTCCGCCCCAGTGATCATATTATGTCAAACGTTTCCATTTCAAAGCTCTATGGACAAAAAATGAGAATTGCAGAGAAATCATTGAATCTTCCTGGGGATGGGGATTGATTTGAGCACACCAGAATGCATTATGGAGAATTTAAAGCTTTGTGCCTCAGAATTATCCAACTGGAGCTCCTCTGTGTATGGCCACATTCCTAAGAAAATTTAGTCAAAACGAAATGCACTGAGCACCCCCACGCAACATGATAAAAATGGAGAGCTGGGTTCTGAAATCAGAATTTTACGAAGGGAGTTAAATGAGCTTCTTGATGAGGAGGAGCTGTACTGGGGTCAAAGAGCTAAAGCACATTGGCTTAAAGAAGGTGACAGAAACAAAAAATTTTTCCATGCACATGCCTCGAAAAGGCGAAAGCAAAACATGAAAGTTCAAAAACGTGTAAAACACCTTTGCATGTTTAGACCCCCAATTACAAAATTATCAATTCAAGCTTTATATCAAATAGTTAATGTGCGGAACATGATAACAAGCTTACAACAAAATTGATAAACAATCTAAGCCAAATATAAATACATCCACAGCAGTAAATATAAGGCAAAGATAAAGGAAGGAAAGATGCAAACACACGGACAACACACGATGTGTTATCGAAGAGGAAATCGAAGTCCTCGGCATAAAACCTTTCTGCCGCCCTCCAAGCGGTAAATAATCCACTAAAGAATGTAGTTGGGATACATGAACAGCAGAAGACTCTCTAAGCCTAATCTACCTAAGTACCTAAGCTCTCCAAGCTTCTTGCTCCAACGAGGTTACGCCGAACCTGTTTCTTCTTTAGCTTCCCAGATTCCGCTACTATACCATAGCATTAACTAATGTATATTGGTTCCTTCCAAACTACTTCCCTTAACACCAAATGAACCTTCTCACAGACGTAGGTGTGGTGAGATAAAGATTTGGTCAATGACCTCTCATGGATGTGACAATGGAAAGGAAGAGAGTAGAGGAATTTGAAAAGTCTCTGAGGTAAAGATTGGGGATGAGGCAATCTTGTTTTTCTCACAAAAATTCTCTCTAGAAGCTTTATCAATTTAGTGGGTATAAGGGTCTATATATAGTGGTGTGTGTTTGGAATATGAAGAGTCAATTTTTGCCAAACAGGGCTGATTGGCGGCTTGACTTCGCGGCTTGTCCAAGTCGCGAGTTCATGTCGCGATGTAACGGCCTGGCTAGCCCGAAACTTTTGTCCTGTAGTGCGATAGCTGGCGCGACCCTTCAGCTTCCCTGTGTGCATCTTACGTGCCAGCATTTGGCGGTTTGCAAGCTGCGAGTTAGCCGCGAGTCCTAGCCGCGAAACTCTACCTTCTTGCACATACTTGAGCTTTTCTTCACATCTTCTCGCACACTACCCTTACAATGATCCCACCTAAATACAGGGTTACTAAGTGCTTAAATTACAAGCAAATTGGCATGGAATAAAGCCAACAAGATGGTTGATAAATTTCAACCTTACAATCTCCCCCTTTGGCTCTTCATTGACAAAATCCTAAAACAAACTCTAGACTTAACGCGTGAGTTGGGAACAGTTGGAAAACTCACTCACACCTAACTCTAGAATTTTTGAAGCTTTAGAACCATAAGAATAAGAACTCCTAAAACATAACAACACAATAAGTTCATTGTATGCAGAAAAACTTGTAATGCAAATGGAGCAAGCATAATGTGATCAAGCACAATGGGGTAAAGCAATAAACCATGGCAAGACCAAAACATGCAATCACTATAACCAAGTGATCACAATGCTCATCCACACTTGGAATGAACATTTGGACATTCAAGTTGACTAACTCAAGGCAAATCACTTGAATGACCAACACTCAACTAATGCACAAATCAAAAAGTATGCGCATCTAGGAAAAATCCTACACGGGCACAAGAGTGACAGTACTTATGAGGGTTAGAGTGGATCTTCAACTAGATAAACCATTGAGAAGAAGGGGAAAAGTAGCAAATGTTGAGAGAGAAAAATTTTGGGTTAGTTTCAAATATGAGAGGCTACCCACTTTTTGTTATCTCTGTGGTCGTTTTGGGCATGATGATAAGCATTGCCAGGAGTGCACTAACCACCAGAACACCCCTCGACAATATGGTGAATGGCTCAGAGCATATGGAAACACAAGGGCTATGGGAGATAGATCTAAGTCCACTAGTAGCGATGGCGGCGGAGAAGGTGGGCATGATGAACGAAGAGATATCCACACTCACACTGTAGAAAGAAATTCCTCTGCCTCTGTGATGGATGATGGGTGTGGCAGCAATGATGGACCCAGAAAAAATGGAGAAAAGAATAGGAATGAATCGGAGAAACTTAGCGTCGCTGGATCAGAGAAGAAGTTGTGCGAAAAAACCCTAAAGGGTGCGTCACCCCACACGTATGAGCAAGCATGCTTTGAAAATTGCAGTGGCACATGCTGAGACTTGCGCTCCTGCCACAGTGCTCCCACGTGACTCCGGTTCTACAGAGCAAGCAACTGATGCTCTATCACTTGTGGGCCTGAAATCCCAAGATGAAAAGGAGCTTATAGATGTCTCTAGCCCTCTTAAGCCCACTCCTTTGCCAATAAACGCAGGAAGGGAAGAACTGGAAATCAAAACAGAAAGCACAAGCCCATTACCCCGAAAAAAACCAAAGGCAAAAGTCCAAATAAAAAAAATGGCCAGAGAGAAAGGGAATGCTAAGGGCCCAGCCTTTGAAACTCAGTTCCCATTAGTGGGTTCTAAACGGGTAGGAAAACTTATTTTTGAGGACGAGGAGGAGGATCTCAGAACAAAAAAAAGATGCACTGAATCAGGTATTTCCCAACCATTTCTTAATGTGAGATCGGTGGTGGTTGCTGTGCAGCACCGCCAGGAACAATGAATCCCCTTAGCTGGAACTGCCGAGGGCTTGGGAACCCTCGATCAGTTAGAGCGCTGCACGACATGGTGCAACGTTGGAAGCCTAAGATTGTCTTCCTCATGGAGACAAAATCGAAAGTTAAGCGTATGGAGAAAATAAAAAATAGAATCGATTTTGCAAATGGACTCATTGTTCCCTGCTAGGGCCGAAGTGGTGGTGTTGCTTTACTTTGGACACGTGAAATTAATCTGGAAATCAAAAGCTTCTCTGCGAACCACATTGATGCCTTTGTTGGGGAGGCTGATAACAACTCCATTTGGAGGATCACTGGCTTTTATGGCCATCCGGAGACACACCGAAGGTATGAATCTTGGCGCCTCCTCGCTTTCTTATATAATCAATTTCAACTCCCATGGCTATGCCTGGGAGATTTTAATGAGATTCTGTCAATGAATGAAAAGGCAGAAGGTTTTGTCCGTTCACAGCAGCAAATGGATGGATTTAGAAATGTTGTGGATTTTTGTGGTTTCTCAGACTTAGGCTACTGTGGCACCGATTTTACTTGGTGCAACATGCAAGAGGGCAAAAATAGAATTCAGCTGAGGCTAGACAGCGCATTTGCCACTCCTAAGTGGTCTGAGATATTTGATGGGATGAGAGTCTATCACATTGTGGACTCCACCTCTGATCACTGTGCATTGCTTCTAACTGCTTCTCCGCCTTAGCGATCATATTATGTCAAACGTTTCCATTTTGAAGCTCTATGGACAAAAAATGAGAATTGCAGAGAAATCATTGAATCTTCCTGGGGATGGGGATTGATTTGAGCACACCAGAATGCATTATGGAGAATTTAAAGCTATGTGCCTCAGAATTATCCAACTGGAGCTGCTCTGTGTATGGCCACATTCCTAAGAAAATTCAGTCAAAACGAAATGCACTGAGCACCCCCACGCAACATGATAAAAATGGAGAGCTGGGTTCTGAAATCAGAATTTAGAATTTTATGAAGGGAGTTAAATGAGCTTCTTGATGAGGAGGAGTTGTGCTAGGGCTAAAGAGCTAAAGCACATTGGCTCAAAGAAGGTGACAGAAACAAAAAAAATTTCCATGCACATGCCTCGAAAAGGCGAAAGCAAAACATGAAAGTTCAAAAACGTGTAAAACACCTTTGAATGTTTGGACCCCCAATTACAAAATTATCAATTCAAGCTTTATATCAAACAGTTAATGTGCGGAACATGATAACAAGCTTACAACAAAATTGATAAACAATCTAAGCCAAATATAAACACATCCACTGCAGTAAATATAAGGCAAAGATAAAGGAAGGAAAGATGCAAACACACGGACAACACACGATGTGTTATCGAAGAGGAAATCGAAGTCCTCAGTGTAAAATCTCTCTGCCACCCTCCAAGCGGTAAAGAATCCACTAAAGAATGTAGTTGGGATACATGAATAGCAGAAGACCCTCCAAGCCTAATCTACCTAAGTACCTAAGCCCTTCAAGCTTCTTGCTCCAACAAGGTTACGCCGAACCTATTTCTTCTTTAGCTTCCTAGATTCCGCTACTATACCATAGCATCAATTAATGTATATTGGTTCCTTCCAAACTACTTCCCTTAACATCAAATGAACCTTCTCACAGACGTGGGTGTGGTGAGATAAGGATTTGGTCAATGACCTCTCAAGGATGTGACAATGGAGAGGAAAAGAGTAGAGGAATTTGAAAAGTCTCTAAGGCAAAGATTGGGGATGAGGCAATCTTGTTTTTCTCTAGGGTTTTTCTCACAGAAATTCTCTCTAGAAGCTCTATCAATTTAGTAGGTATAAGGGTCTATATATAGTGGTGTGTGTTTAGAATATGAAGAGTCAGTTTTTGCCAAACAGGGCTGATTAGCTGCTTGACTTCGCGGCTTGTCCAAGTTGCGAGTTCAAGTCGTGATGTAACGGCCTGGCCAGCCTGAAACTTTTGTCCTGTAGTGCGACAGCTGGCGCGACCCTTCAGCTTCCCTGTGTGCATCTCATGTGCCAGCATTTGGCGGTTTGCAAGCCGCGAGTTAGCCGCGAGTCCTAGCCGCGAAACTCTGCCTTCTTGCATATACTTGAGCTTTTCTTCACATCTTCTCACACACTATCCTTATAATGATCCCACCTAAATACAGGGTTACTAAGTGCTTAAATTACAAGCAAATTGGCATAGAATAAAGCTAACAAGATGGTTGATAAATTTCAACCTTACAATCTCCCCCTTTGACTATTCCTTGACAAAATTCTAAAACAAACTCTAGACTTAACGCGTGAGTTGGGAACAATTGAAAAACTCACTTACACCTAACTCTAGATTTTTTGAAGCTTTAGAACCCTAAGAATAAGAACTCTTAAAACATAACAACACAATAAGTTCATTGTATGCAGAAAAACTTGTAATGCAAATGGAGCAAGCATAATGTGATCAAGCACAATGGGGTAAAGCAATAAACCATAGTAAGACCAAAACATGCAATTACTATAACCAAGTGATCACAATGCTCATTCACACTTGGAATGAACATTTGGACATTCAAGTTGACTAACTCAAGATAAATCACTTGAATGACTAACACTCAACTAATGCACAAATCAGAAAGTATGTGCATCTAGGAAAAATCCTACACGGGCACAGGAGTGACAGTACTTAAAAAGGAATGCATAAAATTAGTTTAGAAACTGATTTAACAAAGCACAAAGGCTGCATAAAGTATGGCACAAACCATAAAGGCCTACAGGAGTGCATACAACCAAACCCTTAAAGCTTACAAAAGCAACATGGGTACAAAAATAAACAAAAACCTTAAAAACCTACAAAGGTAGCAGGTAAACAATAAAGTCCTTCCCTTATCATATTACTCTCCCTATCATGAATCATAGGAGCTGTGATGAACTTGGAACATATATACTTGTAACCCGAAACACTTGCATAAAACACATAAGACTATTAAGGTAAATCAAGTAATAAACAGACAAGTATAATGTAACAAGTAAATTGCGATCAAGTAAACATGATCTGAAACATGTGAGCAACTAGATCAAACAATGTCTTCTCTCCCTTGATATATGCATCTTCCCTATGGAATATCTCTTCCCCTACAAATGTGCACGAGAAATTGAATTTCTCCCCCTAAGACTGTGCGCAAGAGTCATATAGAAATGACAAAAATCTCCGATATACTACTCTAGAGTATACTTTCCCCCTTTTTGACATGAATAGACAAAGGGATCAAGGAGAAAAGAGGGCAAAAGATGAAGGTATGAACAATGATAATAATGCATGAGGAGTGCAATGATGCATGAGGGGTGCGAGATGAATGAGAAAAAGAAGCTCAAATCTAGGACAAAACAAAATGCTACAAAGTATAAGGTAAACATGACATGCTAGTATGAAGAAGCAAGGTATAGACCAATGCATGACAAGGGTAGCAAGGTGTGTGCAAAAGGTAGCAACGTGCAATGCATGACCAATGCATGAAAAATGCACATGTGGGGCAAGGTGTGTTAAATACATAGTCAATGAACCAAACATGTTCCTAATGAGGAAAAATGAGAAACCTCAAAGTTTGATACTCATCGGAGTCCAAACAAGCGAGAAAATGCCTAAGAGACATTTTATCAAACACTTAGCATGCAAACTATGAACAACAATGTGAAACAATGTATGAACAACATGAAATCCACCCTTAATACAAGCTCTTTTCGCCACAAGGGGCCAACATCCAAAGAAAATCATCAAAAGAAACCAATCTCATGCAAAAAATTTGACAAAAATTAAGTTTTCCCAACCCCTATGATGAAAATCACAACCAAGAGCACAAAACTCTCCAAAACATAATCTAAGGATAAAAAACAATGAAAAGAATTTAGAATTACCTTAGAGATGATAATGGAATGAAAAACCATCAAATTGATTGGGTTTTGATATAAAAATATTGTAAGAGGGGTTTAAAAGAGGATGGGAGAGGTTTAAAACAAGTTTCCCACAAAAAAAGTCTTTAAAAAGCTGATTCTGGGCATTTAGCGACTGGGCGAGTCGCGAACGAGTCGCCAGCAAGCCGTGAAACCATTTTGTTTGAACTCGCAACTGGGCTCGCGACTGGACAAGTTGCCAAAACGAGTCGCCAAAACTCGCAGCTTGGTTTGGCTGGTTGCAAGTCGCTAAATTAAGTGGCCAAAAATTCTGACACTTGTTTTTCAACCCAGAACATGTTTAAACACTAAAAAATAATGTAAGCACTAAGCATGAACACAAAGAGTGATAAAAATCACTTCCAAAAACATATAAAATGATCAAAAATATTTTTGGATTGATCCATATAAAGATGAGCACACACACACATCAAATTTAAACAAGTACAATCGAACAAATGAATAAGGCATTCATTGAACATTAGGCATGTGTGTTGTGTATGCGTATCAAGTGTGGAATAGTCCATAGTCTAGAGTGAAGCTTTAATGATCAATTCAATCAAGTCATACACAACTAGTGCTAAGACAAGTGGTTTATCTCAATTATAGAAATAAACATATATGACCTCCCACAAGACAATGATTACATATCTTTGAAGCTTTTCATTTGGCTTCTTTACAATTCATAACATTTGATAATTTTGAATCAATACATCTCACTTTGAGATCGATGCCTGAAATTTTTGATATTTCAATTTGATGAACAAGCCTTTAACTTTTGGGCATCATACATTTTTATGAAAGTCACTTTCCATTTTTTCTAGTCAAATACTAGTATGTGCGACGGTTTTTGCAGCTCATTATCTCTTTTCATTTTGAGATTTACATTTGGTGAGCTCTTTAAGCAAAAACAATAAAATAAAGAGTGAGAAGATATATAGGTACAAGTCTATGCAAGTCTCAAAACCAACAAGACTATTGACTAATCATTCATGACAAGCTTGAAGATTGATTTACAACAATCATACAAAGATGTCAAGATTTTTCCCACAAAGATATAAGTGCATAAAGAACAAGCTAAGCTCGTAAATACATAAAGTCATTTGTACGAAGGTTCAAGGCAAAACTCACATGTGATATGTGCTCAAACATATACGATCAAACTTTTTGAATTTTTCACTTTTTATGTGGTTTTGAATTTTTACTCACATAAATTTTATGTGGTTTTGAATTTTTACTCACATAAAACAAAGACATAAAAGTAAGATCAAAACAAAAACAATGCATATGAATAAATGCAAGATGCATAAAATGCATGAAGGTATGACATCTAATGCATGAACGGTTCTACAAAGATTGAAAGAATTAGATCAAGGACCAAAAAAGCAAAAGCTTAATCATAGGAACCCTTCCTCATCCAAACAGAACGATTGTTTGGAATAGTGTCTCAAGAGAAATAAGATGAGGGTTGGAAGAATGAGAACCGGAGATGCACACAGTCAAGGAGTTAAGAGTATTAAACATTTTCTTTAACAACATGCTATTTTCACTCAAAACCGGTTTACCCATTTTAGCACAACTTCCAAGAAGCTCAAGTTTCTCTCTTTTTTTTTTTTTAATTCTTTTAAAAGTATAAAACTTAAAGCATTGAGGTCTTAGATGACCAAAGACACCACAATGGTAACAAACAATGCGTTTAGGTCTACTAGGCTTTTTGGGAAGGGATCTAGCAACATGGTTTTGTTCTCTCTTCAACTTATGACATTGTGGTCTTATATGACCAATCACTCCATAGTGGTGGCTAGTTGGAACAAACTTAGATCTATCCAAAGCCTTAGGTTGAGACCTAAATAGAGGCTTTGACTTAACAGCATTTCTCTCCACCTTTGGATTTTTTTTATGTGGAGGAAGGTACACTGATTTGTCCTTTGGGGTAGAACACACAATAGGCACAAAATCGGGTACCACAACATGATTGCAACAAATAATTTCATCTCTTTTAACAATAGGTTCAGCAATCAAACACTTGGCATGCATCTTAAGAGATTCATTTTCACATTTTAGCTCATCAACAAGTTTGTTAGACAAAACAAGTTTAGCATCCAAGTCCATATTCAAATATTCAAACTCTTTCAGCTTTTCAACAGAATTTTCAGCAAGTTTCTTATATTTTTCAACCAATTTGTTGGATTCATTGAACTTAGCAATCAAATTATCATTTTCACAAAATAACTTATTCAAATCCTTATTAAACTTCTTAGCCTTTTTCTTCAAGAGTTTGATGTTAGGAATATCAACAACATCCAAAGATTCATGTAACATAGCATCATAATTATGAGGATTATCACTCATGGAGGCATTTTCACAAACACGTGACATGCTACATTTATCATCAACCAAATCATACAAAGAGGTCCACACACAAAGTTATCTCCCCTCCCATTAACCTCCCAATCTACCCAATAGTGTCCTCTCTCATTGATCCGGACACAAAATGGTGGAGAGCCGATTTGATTAGAGCCCTTTCTCCCCTTTGAAGCTGATGCAATTCTAAAAATACCCCTTAGCCATAGTCTGCCTGATGATAAACTAATTTAGATGGGAAATAACCGGGGCGAGTTCACTGTAAAAAGTGCATACCATTTTGCCCACTGTTTGGTAGAAGCAAAGGAAGAAATGGAAAGCTCCGGGGGGGGGGGGGGGGGGGGGGGCCCCCCA
>NW_027069663.1:1069575-1131180 GCF_002906115.3 Quercus suber
GGGGGGGGGGGGGGGGGGGGGGGGGGGGGGGGGGGGGGGGGGGGGGGGGGGGGGGGGGGGGGGGGGGGGGGGGGGGGGGGGGGGGGGGGGGGGGGGGGGGGGGGGGGGGGGGGGGGGGGGGGGGGGGGGGGGGGGGGGGGGGGGGGGCCCTCTCAAGCCTTTGTGGAAGAACTTGTGGCGCCTCAATCTTCCTTCCAAAGTTAAAATCTTTGCTTGGAGGGCTTGTGTCAATGGGCTGCCAACTATGGAAAAGGTTTGCATTCGTGGCATCTCTACCAGTTATGAATGTCCTATTTGTGGTAAGGATCTAGAAACTACCCATCATGCTTTGCTCCATTGTGAATTTGCTAATCTGGTTTGGAATTACTGGTCGAATATGCTATAAATGATCGATTGTAACAAATGGACATTCAATGATTCAGCCATGCACATCCTTGCCCACAAGCCTCCCCATGATTTGGAGCTGTTCCTCACGGTTGCATGGACTATTTGGTTCAATAGAAATAAAGTCATCCATGATAACAAGTACTCTTCTCCCTCCTTGGTATGGCAGATGGCTAAAAACTCAATTGAGGAATTCAATGACGCGGCAACTTTAGACTTATTCAATCTTAGACCCTCTCACACTCACTGCTGGTCTCCTCCTCCACCGGGTGTCTTCAAAATCAATGTTGATGGGTCTTCATCTGATATTGAGGAGTCCTCTAGCATTGGAGTCATTATTAGAGACTGCAAAGGCCAAATAGTTGCTGCCTTTTGCAAGCCCCTTCAGTCCCACTACACGGCTGAACTGGTGGAGGTGTTTGCATTGGAGCAAGGTATTCGGCTTGCTCAGGAGTTACAGCTCTCTCGGGTCATATTTGAAAGTGATGCTCTCACAGTGATCAATGCCATCAATGACTCTGCCTTTGGGGCTCCTCACGGACACATCATCCGGGACATCTCTCATGCTCAAACATCTTTTGTTTTCTGCTCCTTCAGGCACCTTAATCGGGCTTTTAACTTTGCAGCCCATGAGCTTGCACAATTTGCCTGTAGGAATAGATCTGTCCACTTGTGGAAAGGGGTTACCCCTTCTTTTTTAGTTCCATTTGTACAAGCTGATATGCTGCACTAACCTGCTTTGCAGGCTGTTCTATTGTCCTTCCTTTTTAATTGCAATGCAATTTTATTTCCCCTTCAAAAAAAGAACAAGTTGGTGAGTGATATTGTTCTTTCTACCATTTTAATTATGGCACCAAGTTTGGAGATTATAAGGTTGTGAGTGAGATTATTTTCACAAATGCAGGTTATATCTTTAGGGGTTGTCTTACAGTCTGCGACTCAGATTGAAATGTTTGCGGTGAGAATTTAAAACCTATATTGCTTGAATTAATTAAATCATGATGCTGATTCTCAAAAAAAGAAAGGTTAAATCATGATGCTAAATTTATATCGTCTAAATACTCAGGTTTCATTATGCGTGGTTAGGATGATGGGAATTCACATGGATCTTGATTTCAACACCCTTCACACCACCTTTCTTGCTTTATCAATAGTCGCTACAGCCTTCACACTGCATGTGAGAATATTTATCTCTCAAAAGCTTCCTCTTAATACGCTTAGAGACAATAGTCTTAAACATGATAAACCATCGATTGCCCCTAAATATTTATCTTAAATTATCCCCTTGCATTCCATGATTTGGAAAAAATGTGGAAAATAATTTATTTTCATACATCCATTAAAAAAAAAAATATATTAAGATAAATTGGTTTTTAGTTTAAAAAGGATTGAATGGAAAATCACATTTTTAACTTGAAATTATTATTAATTTAAATAATAAAAAAAGAAGCCCAAAAAAATTAGGTTTGGATCAAGTCTGGATATCTATGGATAAAAGTCCAAGTAAGAATTGGGAATGAGGGCTTAACAAGTATCGAGATCCCAGTATCCATGGGTAAAAGTTTCAGATCGAGTTTAGGTATATCCGACCCAAACCCGGTCCATGGCAAGAGTGGGCAATTGCCCCTCTACCAATCTAAGTTGTCTAACTTATAACTTTACCCTTCCTCCTTCTCAATTATATATTCTTTATTTGCCAAGAGTTTTGTAACTTGTAACACAATTGACACCTCCTCATGTTTTCAATGGAGACATTTGGAGTACAAATCTCCCCATCCCGAACTATTAAATAATAAAAATACACACAAACACACACACACACACACATATAAAGTTAATATGACCTTAAATTCTTTATGTAATAATTTATTCTTAGTCATAATAATTTTTGTAATAGCAATAAAATTTTGGAACAACTACATAATAACATAAATTTATATTAGTTGTATTATGTGTTTATGTAACTACTAAAAATATTTTTATTCATAAGTGGAATTTTTTACTTAAAAAAATTTTGAAAAAGGCTTATTCATATTGAAAATCCTTTTAAGATAAGAAAATATAATTAATTTACTACCATTTTGTGAATTTTCTTATATTAAAATTTAAAATATTATTTGGGCTAAAGTGCAAAACACACTTCTAATTAAAGTTTAGGGATATTTGAATTTTACACATTAACATTTTAAAATTTGGATTTTTCTCCCTAACATTATATGTCATTTAGATCATTTGTCCTCCATTAGTTTTTTTTACTAATATGTCCATTAAGTGCCACATCATCTTATGACGAGTACTAGTTGACCCAATCAAACTGTGACACGTGGATTAATTATTACATGTAATGAAAGGACCTAAAAAATTCAAAATACTTAAAATAAATTGTAAAATCTAATTCACTTAAATGATTAAATTAAGATTTTATTCTTTTCAATATCTTTCCAGAAGAACATAATAAATTTGTTCTTTTCCAAAGAATAAGATGAAAATGTTTGTTAGGGGCAATTTTTTCGTTGCCAATATGATACTTGGGAAGCCAAGACTGAAACTTGACTTTGGGCTTGTGCGGACACAACGGGTCAAAGGAGTCGCCACCTAGTTTTTGTAATAGTTAGGAATCATATATATGGCATCCTTTCGAAGAAGGACCATTGATCTTACTACTAGAGATATGGGTTCGGAGTTAAGGTACGGTCTTAGGAAGGTGTTAGACACCCAAAACCACTCAACTCTAAGGTTGGCTTCTTCTTATTGTGTTTTATGTCTTAACCCTATTAAAGGCATACTCAGTATTGTATCTATACTCACACACACACTAACATTCATCTAAGCACACAACATGACATCAATCATCCTTAACCATACATCTATCATGCTTGTCACCCATCACAAAACCTAGCATACATCTAACCATGCATATCATCACATTACAAACCCTAACATACATCTAATCATGACATCTCCTAACACATCATCCAAGGTAGAAAGGAAACAGGGCATAAAGATAGGCATGGTAATCAAACATAGGTCATAACACATATCCCAACTTTTAGACATGGAACCAAATATCACACAAACATATTACATCATTAAAATGCATGTTCATACTAATGCATGACTTCACTTATCTTGCTGCAACTTAGCACCTATGACATTATGCATGAACATGTGAATGCGTGTTCATAGCATTGAAACAAGAAGACACAAGGTAAACTCTAATTCTAGCATGTGAAAGGAAAACAAGCAATTAAACATGTGAAACAGAAGCTTGAAACCATAAATACATTAAAAAGAGTCTAAATAGAAGTATTACATGTGAAAACAAAAACAAAAAATAGATAAAATAAAATTAGGGTTTCTGGGCAGGATCATGCACATGCATTCAAGCCTATGTGCGTAGGCAAGATTATGCGCATGTGGGTTTCAACCCAGAAACCCTAGAAACACAGTAAACATAGCAGGGCTTCAAACACTAAATCTAACATCCTAACATACTTTAAAACATACAACTACGTAAACCTAAAATATATAAACATAAAAAGCATAAAAACAAACAAATAAACAAGATTCAATGTTGAGAAAAGAGAGAAAAGAGTTTAGAACTCAATACCTCAAAACAAAAGCTCATAGGCTTGATTTTTAATTGTTCCCCTCAGTTAAATCTATTCACAATTAATAAAAAAGAGTGATTAGTAATCTTAGACTCGAAGATCAAGGTCGAAAAAGGCCTTAATCAAAAGAAAATTAACTTGAGGATGTTTTGTGAAAAACTTCCACTTTGATTCATTATTTCTAGTGATTTTTAGTGTTTTCCTGTGGGATTTTTGTGTGTTTTGAAAATGTATCATGTATGGTTATTTATATTGTGAAAATAAGGGTTTGGAACGACTCACAGACGATGTGTGAGTTCAATCCAAACCTCTGTATTTATGTAGAAAGCTTGTCATATTTATGTTTCTGGAATTTGCCATGGGTGCACAAGATCGTGCTTGTGTGCGCATGCAGAAAGCTGCGTACGAAGGTGATTCTTGCGTGCACACAGCGAGGGTTTCCTTGGCTTTACTTTCTCAAAAATAGATCTATTCCTTCATTAAATGTTATATTTTCCATTTTAACATTTCTCAAGTCAATTTAACATTTGATTGGGCCCTAAACCAACATTAGGTCTTAGAATTCAGCATCATTGGGGAATGGGAGCCCGAGTTGTAAAGGGTATAAAATGCGGCGTCTACAGCTTGGAATATGGTCCAAAGGCTATCAGTGAAGTGTGAAAAGCCCATTTTTGCTCAAGGTCCGGATTGCATCCAACATAGATTATAATAAGGCCTCAATAATACCTCTTGCAAAGATATGTTAGCACAAAAGATGGCCCACCACAATAAGTGTTTAAATAATAGTCCAGTGGTAAACAAGAGAAGCATCCAGCGGTAGATATCTAGAAAATTAATTAATGTATTCGCATAGTAAAAATTATGCATTTTCTCCATAGTTGGTTAATATAAAAGTGGGCCCATTATAACAAGTACATAAGAGGAAAATGGTCTAGCAATGAATATGGTAGACCTCTAGTGGTAACGTTTGATTAATAAATGTGTTTACATGATAAAAATTGTATATTTTCCTCATTATCATTAAGTCAACATAAGGGAAAACTTTCATAGCATCTAAGGCATTATAACTTTCATTATAATAGCAATAAACAAGGACTAAAGGACTTTATAATTACAAGTAAAAGAGGAAAATTAGGATGGAATGAAGGGAGAGAAAGTGTCCTCAGCTTGGTGCAGCAAATATTTAACCAAGTTTCTTATGCCCATGTTGGAATATGTGGAAGGATGTATGGTAAATGATGGAAACTATTCTTATATGAGTGGGTGAGTAGAGATATGGTGATGTGGGAATAAAATGGTAAAGGAACTTAGCTATTTTTGGCCATGGTGGTGAGAGACTGATTGTAGCTAATCATAAGACCTTTATAGTACGGGGTTTTGTTAGAAAATAGAAGTAATGTTTGTGAGTTGATGGATATCGGCCTTTATGAACTAGAAAAGGAACTTATTTCTGAATTAAGGGCTAAAAATAACTAGATTGATGGAGAACTTGAGAGGATTTCGTCCTCCCTTGGTGAGTAGATGATACTTTATTTTTATAGTGAAACTTAGGGAGAAATTAGCAAAAGCCAAAAACATTGGGTTTGTTTAGTAAGGGAATTTTTAGAATATTCATTATGAGATTTGGCCAAAAATAGTGTGAGCTCCTTTTTGAATGTTTGTCTCCTTTGGGTAATGTTAGATGGAGCTGAATTTTAGAGCATCTAATATAGGATTTGGCCAAAAATGGTGTGATTTGCTTTTGAGTATTTTTTCTTCTTTGAGTAATGTCATTAACTGTTGAGATTTGGAGATTGATCTTAGCCAATAAGATCAAGACAGACATGGGGCTAAAACTTGGTTGCTGTAACTGAGTTTTGAGCTTCAAGCTTTTAACCTACTTTAGGAAGCTCCATTGGAGATCTTTTTATGCTCTCCAAACCATATTTCCTTAAATTTCCCCTTTAAGAATTCATGGGCTTGTTTCATGAATTAATTTTTAGACATTTTTAGTATTTTAGAAGCTAGTTTGTTGAAGTTTGGATGATTTGGTCATGGCTTCCTCCAGTGGTAACTGAAACTTAGGGAGGAAGAATGACATTTATTGTATTTCAACTTTTTAATGTCAGCCTAGTCCATGAATACTGTTCACGTCAGAAATGTTAGTGGTAGAGAGGCTGATAAGATGGGTGGCTAGCTCCTAGTTTGGTTTGGGAGCTTGGTTGCTTCTTAAGGTGCTCTCTAGTAGAAGATAGAATTGAAGGGAGTTCTCTAGTTGGGTTAGTTTGCACACATAGACTGTTTTGACTGAGATTTCAAGTTAGGCTTGCCTATGAGGGTTGAGTATTTTGGTGGGCTTCTGACTTGGTAGTTCTCTTCACTTGAGCCAATCCTTTATTTTTTCATTGTGAGCCCTACAAAATGGACAAAGCTACCATATATTGCCATGTATTTTTATTCCACATGGGCTTTAGTGTTAGTAAAAATGAAATGTATTCATGAGCTTTAATATTTATGATTGGTCTTGGGTATTAATTTCCATGGGTTTTAAATAACAATTTGTATAGTTTCTCATAATTTTTGCTATGAATTTTTTTCTAAATGATATTTTCTCTGGGGCTTTTAAATAATAACCTCCAATGTTTCTTGAATAATATTTACCATAGGTTTTAATAGAGGCAATATCCATGAGTTTCAAATAAAATATGGTAACAACCACTATAATGGAATAATGTGATATTCTTATGGGTTTTTCTATAGATAATCATAATGGGCTTGTAAGGTGAATAATTACCATGAGTTTTAGAAATAAACTATATGAATGTTGTGATATAAGATAAATAGTGACTATGAGTTCTTATATAAATTCCATAGGTTTATAATATGGTATGAAATAAATAAATTTCAAAAGGTTTAAGATAAATAATCATAACTTTCCATAGTCTTTTATATTAGTAACACAAATTTATAATTTTTCATGGCCTTGATACATGTTTGCCATGAGTTTTGGAAAAATGAATAGTGTTATGTAACATAAATAGTTATCATGGGTTTGTAATAAGGTATAAAAGAAATAAATGTCATGGGTTTAAGATAAATAATCATAACTTTCCATAATCTTTTATCTTAGTAACACAAATTCATAATTCTCCATGGGCTTGATATATGTTTGCCATGGGTTTTGAAAAAATGAATAGTGTTACGTAACATAAATAGTTATCATGGGTTTTATAAGATAGATTCCACAGGCTTGTAATATTATAGTAATAAGTTTAAGAACTTAAAGCATTGTTCATCATTGGACTTTAAGTGAAATACTTATGATATAGTATTTTGCCAAGTATTGATAACCTTGGGTTTTTTACTAAATAGTGCCAAGCAGCTAGCTTGGGTTTTTAATAGTGCTAACGTAAATTGAGAATTTGATATATTGCCAATGAGAATTGTATTTTTGAAATATTGCCAAGTATAAGTAGCCTTGGGTTTTAAAAAGAATGGGATGTGTGCATTGGGCTCGTGGGGCCAGTTTTGAGCTTAGCTAAATAATGATAATAAAATTGGATAAAATATGAGTTTTTTTTTTTTGGGTTTTTTGTGATAGTTTATATTGTGATTTAATTTAGATAATGAGATATGAAATATTTGTGAGCCAATGGGATGAGAAATATTCATGGAGGCCCAAAATAATTTGAGTGATATTTTGGTATTTTTTGGTGAATAAATAAATGTAATTAAATAGAATTCAAGAATGTGACACGAGTAAAAAAATTGTACCTCAACAATGTTCTCACTGGGTAGTGAAATAAATTTAAAAAACTATTTAATTATCTTTGATTTAAAAAATTAATTGATATATAAAATTTATAAATGATCCCAAATAATATTTGGCTCTAAAATGGCTAAAATATAATTCAAAAGTTAGATATTTCTCAAAGGATAATTAGAAAATATCCAAAACTACAAAATAAATAAAAATTAGATCAAATAAAAACTTTGAGTTAAGGTGCCGATCGAAACTTTGACTAGAAGTCCAAATACCAATCACCACTTAGATTGAAAAGTGCGGATCAACACTTAAAAGAGGGGAAACTTCACTTACAGGATAGATTCAAAGGAGATTCAAGAGAACCATTAGAGGAAGGAGGTGCTACTCAACTTTCTAAAGTTTGAAGAAGGAGGTGCTGCATGTGAACTAAATCTTGAAGAACATTCAAGGTCATTATTGAAATCGATCATGCATACCTCAAACCGAAGTAGAGTAGATCAAAATTCTTGGTTGTTGATGCATGAAAACATGTTTGTGATTGATGACATGGAATGAACATGATGAAATGTTAAGTATGAAATTAGGGGCTCCAATATGATAATATGCTCCAATCTGTTTTCAAATCTCTCTCTCTCTCTCTCTCTCTCTCTCTCTCTCTCTTTATATATATATATGTATATATTTTTTTTTATTTTTCTTTTCAATCTGTTTTATTGATTATAATATGCGTGTTTTTCAATATATGATATGTTTGGATGTTTGATGATATGACCACAATCGTCATTTTATAAAAGACCAATTTATTGGGCAAAGTGAGTGCCTAACATTTTCTCACTTTGTGACTTAGCTCCGATCTTAAATCATTGGTTTTAGACAAGGTCTTATTAATGCAATATTTTGTCTTTTGGAATTTAATTATGAAATCAAAGACATGTAATTATTAGATGGAACAAAATTAATGTAGTTTTGCCATTTATATTTTATCAATGTAAATTTTATAACTCGAATAATAAAATGAGTTTTTTTTTTTTAAAGGGTTTTTATTTATAAAAATTTCAATTTAATAAAATAAGTGGTAATTCTATGTAAAACCTTCCATCTATAGGATCAAATGTCATCATTCTAATAGTTCATTTGAGAGAAAATTAACACGATCTTACCCATTTCACACCTATAGGCCCAACCCATGTAAGAGTCGTTATATAAAAATCATTTTTCCAAAAAGAGAGGGTTGCGGGAAGGAACAATTCTAGAACCTCAACTAGAGGCCGATTACGGTTTGAATTATTTCTCTGTGTTTGAAATAAAGCCCGATGAAACATGGGCCTCACAGCTCTGGCATGAGCAGCCCAGCCCAACCCAATAGAATGCACCATTTAAAAATCAGTCTAGCCATCTCTTAAGTTTTTTTTTTTTTTTTAATTATTTAATTATTTTTTGAAACCGACAACCTCTTAAGTCAGTCCCCTGCTTCGTATATGAATAGTTATACCAAGACAATATATACTATATATAATAAAAGTTAAATCCTAAAATTTTTTGTTGGTTCTATTATTAAAAAAAAAAAAAAAACATTATTTTGGTTCTTACATTTTGAGGTTACAATCAATTTGGTCCATACATTTTGGTAGCAGTTAATTTAGTTCCTACATTTTGGTAGCAGTCAATTTGGTTGCTCTTATTTCCAACTTATAACTAATTTGGTCCCTACCGTTAACTTCATAATGGAAAATGTCTACGTAGCAAATGATTTGCATTATTGGTGCACATGTGGCTATAATAATAACATAAAATCAAAGAATTAAACATTAAAAAAGCCACCTAAGCATTTTAATGAAAGAAAAAAAGGCCGCATCGGATAAAATATTCTAAAAAAATTATTTGAATGAAAAAAAAAAAATCAAAGAAAATGGATTTTTAATAAACTTCGTTTTTTTTTTCCTTTTGTATTCTTGCACTTTCTTAACTACCAAACACAATACCCAACAAGCAAGAAACAAGACACAAATCACATATTCACACAGTTATCAAAACTATACATAAATCCAACAAGAAGCATCCGTGTTATGATCATATTAGTGTTATAAAGCTCAACTTAGGTTTAATATTATACAAATCTCATTGTTGCAATACTGACTACTCAGATTTTCTCTTCTTCAACAAATAGAAGTCATGATGAATCACAAGTACCGTGCAATAACAAATCCCCTCCTCCAATCACAATAACAGTTATTTGAACTCTCAGATTTGAACAATTCAAGGGTTTTCAAAAGATAAGATAAACAATTCTTAAGCACGGTGTTCATTCATTTAGCTTATCCCAATCGCCGAAGTACAAATAAAGCTTCAAAGTTTTCAAACTATTCGCTCTGATCATAAGCGGACCGAAGCACCGATAAAGCTTCAAGGTTTTCAGATTACTGTGTTGCTTGTTGGGTATAGTGTTTGGTAGCTAAGAAAGTGAATGAATACAAAAAGAAAAGAAAATAAATTGATTTTTTTTTAATTCATTTTATTTGATTTTTTTTTCAATTAATTTTTTTCAGTTTTTTATTATTTGACATAGCCTTTTCATTTTCGTTAAAATGCTTAGGTGGCTTTTTTAATGTTTAATTATTTTAATTTAAATTATTATTATAACCATGTGCAACAACAATGCAAACCATTTACAACGTAGATATTTTCTGTTAGCAAGTTGAAAATAATAGGGACTAAATTGACTGCTATCAAAATGTAGAAACTAAATTAATTGTAACTCCAAAATGTAGGGACCAAAATAGTGTTTTTCGCCTAAAAAAAATGGTTATACCAAATGACTATTTTTCCATTGCGGAAAATGGATACTTTCTTTGCATCAAAATATTGACTAACTGTAATAAAAAAAACATGGCTAAATTTACTTAATTACCTAATAATTTGGGGTGATTTTAAATTAAAACTTAGAATTAAAAAAAAAATTAAAATCATGAGCTTTTCAATATTGTTTAATTTATGCCCTCAACCAGGTTCTATTAGCTAATAGTTGTGTCCAACACTTTTTGATTGATCCAATTGCATGTGCTCTTCTTCTTCTTCTTCTTCTTCTTCTTCTTATTATTATTATTACTATTACTATTACTATTATTCGTTTTTATGTCATGTGGTGTACTATAAATACATTAATTAATATAATTTCTCTAAAAATTTTACTTACAAGAATTTCTAGAAATTTAAAGTTTTACTAGTTATTTTAAATTATTTTAATAATCTATACAGTCTTTGGTTTTGAGAAAAACTTAAACTTACACGATATACATTTATCACTTCAAATAATTTTTGTTCTTCTAGTTGTACTATTTATTTTATTATTTAATTTTGATTATATTATTAAAGAGGTGAGTTCAAATTATATCTAGTGTAACAAAATTTTCAAACTATAGATTTTCAATAGACATAATAGTTAAAAAAAAAAAAAAAAATCACTATTAACAAACAAGAGTTTTTGGATGCAACTCTTCCAAAAAAACCAAACAAAGGATGGTTTCATTTGAGTTTGTTTAATTGATTGAAATGAGCTTTTCTTTTGCACCTTATGTGTGATTGGCTCATTAAAGCATGTTTTGAGCCAAAATCAAAAGATCCTTAATTTGATACACACTCCAGTCCCTTGCTCTTGTTATTCTGATTGAAATTTCTGTTTTATAGATTTTGGAGGACAAATTACAAACTTAGATACTTGGAATGCAAGATGGTCTTCAAACTCCCGGGGTTTGTTTCTTTTTGTTTATTCTTTCATATTTATTAATTTTGCATGAAGTTTCAATCTTATTAAAATGTAACTAATCCTATATCTTGGAGAGTTTCAATTAGGATCCAAATTCTTGTTTCATTTGTTGAAACATGTTGGAAGGGAAAAATGTGTTAGGGTCATATTTTCTATGTAATTGGCTAATCCTTCAACAAAATACACTTTACTTGTAATTGGGTAAATCTAAGTTGAGTTTAATGTATTAAAAAGTATGTTGTTCAAACATATCAAGTAGTATCATTAAAGACATGAAATTTGATCCAAGAAAAATGTAAAGAAAAACTGTTTCATTAAAGCTCGACACGACCTGCTATCGAGGATTAATAGGGAAGCCTAACACAAGCCCGATCTGTCGGGAACTATGAATTTAGAATTCTTAGATCTAAATTTCAGCCCATAATGACTTGAATGATTAGGGTTTCTTTCTCTATAACCCTAGTCATAAATAAGGCTTATTTTAAAAGTCATCAAGTATGGAAACATAGACCCAAAACTCATATACTTTGTGTGAAGCTATTGCATTTGTACACCTTAGGGTTTTTTAATCAAGTGCTTCTTGATCTTCATCGTTTATAAAGTGAAGAACTTTGCAGCCAACAACAATCAATCAAGTTACTAGAGTTAATCATGTATTGGGATCCGTGCAAAGGAGTTAGTCACAGATTGGAGATTTGTGCAAAGCAAAGAAGTCTACTACAGGATCAAGTTCAATTGTGTATTGAAGTGAAGGTTCAACTATAGGTTGGTATTTTGGGATAAGCCAGGGTAGTGGTAAGATTCCTCATACTTGTAACCACTTGATTTTTGATTAGTAGATTCTTGGGAGTGGTGTCTTTTTGTTTGTTTAAACCCTTTAACGCAGACTGTTTAACCTAATATATTAGCCAAGTGATTACTTAGGTTAATTATGAGATTTAGGTTAAACAAAGAAAGATCAAATCATGCACAACAACAGAAAAATAAAGAACACACCGATATGATTACCTAGAAAAACCAATAAAATGAACCGTCTCAAGGTAAAAATTTTGAGAGGATTTAACCTAACTATCTCAAGGTAAAAAAAATCCACTAAAAGAGATTTGAAGTTTTTACAAAAGATTTAACCCTAAATCTATTGTTATCTCCAGTAGTAACTTACTGATATGACCACGTACAAACCTCGAATCCACAAACTCCTTCTCTCTTGGATTTACAGAACACAAACTCCCATGTTTGTGACTTTAAGATCCCACTCAAAGATTTTCAAATCACAGCTTGTTGATCTTGCAACAACTAGATTCCACCAGTACTTGATTGTAGATCTTGTTCGGTAGACACTTGTAGAATTAGAAGGTATAGAACTTCTTAGATTTCGTAGAAGTAACTCATAAGTTTTCCAAGAGTCTTCAAAACTTAGTTGGGGTTTTGTTTTTTTTTTATACTCAGGAGTGTTGGACTGAAACTCTAAACACTTTCGCGGGTTTGGGCCTAATTTAAAATTCAGTAGAAATTATTTTTCTGCAATTTTCGATCAGTCAAGCCTGATCTTTCGATCAATCGAGCTTCATAGAAAATGACTTCTTTTTCCTACAACTTGAATATTCTTGAGGCTTGACTTGAAACACTTTGAGCAATGCCTAACACCTATCCTTGACATGTTTTTGTTCTCAGTTTGCCAACATATACAAATTGAAACTCTAAACATTTAATTCTAAATCTTTAGAACCTAACAACTTTAAATTCATCCGGTGGAGTTTTTGCATTACGAGAGGTTTTCGCATTACGAGAGGTTTTCTCCATTTGTCAACAAATCACCGTGTTAATTTATTTTCCGTTCCATTTAGTTTATTTGGTGATTTGTTGGTGCCTTCACGATTTGCATGTAATTTAACCTAATTAATCTACTTGGGTAATTAAATTAATTAAATAGGGTCAATCTATTTTAACCTAACAAAATGTTTATTGAATGGTACAAGTTAGTTCCAATTTGTCAATATGCTGTAGTCCAAACTCGCAGGACCTTGAAGTTGAATAGGTTTTCAGCTGATGAAAATTAAGTCCCTACAATTAGATGTGCACCCTAGATGCTCCACTGAATTTGTACACACAAACCTGTATGTGCGTTGTGTCAGTTTTCGCTCTCAGGCGTGTCTGCTTCAAGTCCATCTAGTTTGCTCAAGTAGAACTCTTGGAGGCTTTGGATGCAAAGTTTTTGATGGTAGATTTCTCATTTTATGCAACGATCATAAATTACAAAAGAATTTTTTTTATATTAAATTAAGGAGAAAATATGAGGAAAGCCGCTAGTGACTATTGAGTGAACCATGAAAGTTTGCCAAGTTTTAAGTTTGTTACAAGAGTATGTCGTATATCAGCTAGGAGTTTCGAGGGTTTTTTTTAATGGAGGGATTTAGAGAAAAGGAGTATCTTTACATGGCTCGCCCCTTGGAATCTACAAGGAAGATAATATGGAAGCAATACATAAAATGAAGGGTATCTATATATTCTCTTATTCATATTGTGAACACTGCATTGAGTTTTTATATTTTATTTTTAAATAAGCTTTTGTTGAATATTTTGTTTATTTGTTGTTGTTTGGCCTAATCTTTTGATTTTTTGGGCTATTTTTTTTTAATGTTATTTGAACATTTATTTATTTTTTGTTTAAAGAGTTAAGGATTATGTTTGGGAGCCAAGATTACTTTTGTAAGTAACACTACTAGAGACCAAAAAAAAAAAAAATGTCACAACAACTCCAATATTAGCATACAAAAAATTTTTAAATTAGAGATTAAAAAATGTTCATGTGTGAGTTGGCATGTTAATTTTAGAATGTTATAAAATTGTTGTAACATTTTATTGTGTCCTTAGCATTAATCTTATTTTTATTGAACCTAAATTCTTAAAATTATCAAGTTAGGATAGTCAATATTATTTTTAGGTTATACAAATTATGTTAATTTAAATATAATTATGTATATAATTTTTTTTTTGGGTAAGTCAAGCTGGTTCTGTTAATTGGTTTAAAAAATGTTTAACTTTTGTCAAATTATTCATGATGTAATTTGAATCTACCTTATTATTAGCTTGTGGATAATACTAGTTTTTATTTCAAAAATGAAAGACACCAAAGGACAAAGTTAGTTCTTATATTCTAAGAAGAATGTCATAGATACAAATTATTTTATAATATTTTTATAAATTGTTAATGTGAAAATTTTTTACTAATTCTTATTTGAGCTTACCACTGACATCATATTTTTATTTACTAATAACCATTTATCCCATCAGCTGTTTGTACATGTTGAGTAACGTATTCTAAATAGAGGCATTGGCGGTTGCAAATACAGACACTCTCCAAGCTTTGGCAAAGCTACGCCAATCGTACAAAACACCCCCAGACAAGAGCCATCTCTATATTATAAATAATCAAAACCAAAAGTCAGAAAAACAAGGAGCAAGAAATGGATACCCCAAATTGCGTTAAACCACAGAAAACATAACCATAAAAATCCCACCCTCCAAATTTCCATAACTCTCTCTTCCTAAAAAAAAAAAAAAAAAAAAAAAATGTCACAACAATTCCAATATTAGCATACAAAAAATTTTTAAATTAGAGATTAAAAAATGCTCATGTGTGAGTTGGCATGTTAATTTTAGAATGTTATAAAATTTTTGTAACATTTTATTGTGTCCTTAGCATTAATCTCATTTTTATTGAACCTAAATTCTTAAAATTATCAAGTTAGGATAGTCAATATTATTTTTAGGTTATACAAATTGTGTTAATTTAAATATAATTATGTATATAATTTTTTTTTGGGTAAGTCAAGCTGGTTCTGTTAATTGGTTTAAAAAATGTTTAACTTTTGTCAAATTATTCATGATGTAATTTGAATCTACCTTATTATTAGCTTGTGGATAATACTAGTTTTTATTTCAAAAATGAAAGACACCAAAGGACAAAGTTAGTTCTTATATTCTAAGAAAAATGTCATAGATACAAATTATTTTATAATATTTTTATGAATTGTTAATGTGAAAATTTTTTACTAATTTTTATTTGAGCTTACCACGGACATCATATTTTTATTTACTAATAACCATTTATCCCATCAGCTGTTTGTACATGTTGAGTAACGTATTCTAAATAGAGGCATTGGCGGTTGCAAATACAGACACTCTCCAAGCTTTGGCAAAGCTACGCCAATCGTACAAAACACCCCCAGACAAGAGCCATCTCTATATTATAAATAATCAAAACCAAAAGTCAGAAAAACAAGGAGCAAGAAATGGATACCCCAAATTGCGTTAAACCACAGAAAACATAACCATAAAAATCCCACCCTCCAAATTTCCATAACTCTCTCTTCCTCTTTTTCTATCTCAAGAACCTCACAACCATCCTAGCTTTCAATCTATATCCTTCTCTTCTCCCTTCTCTAACAAGAAGGGTAGAGCAGAGGCCAGGCATAGCCAAAGAAACTCTCTTTTTCTCTCATAAACTTTCCAATATAATTTCTTTTACCTTACACACACACACACGCGAACCTGATCAAAATGGAGGTTAAGGCTTGTTTGATAATCCTCCTCCTTGCATTGGTCGTGGTGGCTGAATCAACTCCTTATATCCATGAGGCTAGCAGGTGGGGTCTGACCAAGTATGGCACATGCGATGGTGCAATAGGTGAATGCATTGGAGAGGAGAATGAGATGTTGATGGATTCTCATCCTAGCCGAATGCTTAGACGCCGCCGCCGCCAGAGGTTCATAAGCTATGGAGCTCTCAGGGCCAACTCCGTCCCATGTGGTCGCCGCGGTCACTCCTACTACAATTGTAATAGGAGGCACAGGGCTAATCCTTACAGACGCGGTTGCAACATCATTACACATTGTGCAAGGATCACTGGTTGATTCAACAACAACATTCATCTACGTGCATGAATGGAAGTAAGAGCACAATTTAAAAAAAAATGTTATGCTGTTTGGTTATTATAATCATTAGTATTTTATTATTTGATCAATCTGGGATATTCTTGAATAATCTTGCAAGATTTCCTCCGTTGAATCTTTGAACTTTGGTATGGTGATTTTTTATTTTATTTATTTGTTTTATATGTGTTATATGTCATTGTGAGGTGGGTGAAAAAGGGCCTGTTTCCTTTGCTTCTGTAATCTCCCTCTTCTTCTTATGTGTATTTGTTGGAGAAATAAAATGGCTTAGATTGTTCGGCGTAATTTGAATATAAAGAGGGTTGATTAGGTTTTTGCCTCTGTTGTTTTTCTTCTAGACTAGCTTTTTGCCATGCATGCAGATTACACTTTTGTTATTTAGTCTTTTTGTCTATGTTGTTTGGTTCGTTTTGAAACTTTCCATTTTGTTATATATAATTCATGATAAGATCTTCAAGATGTCTGGGAAAAAATAAATTAAATAAATATTGGTTCAGTTTCTTGGAAATTTTACGTTTGTGTTAAACAGATTTTGATGTTGTCCTTTTGCATGAAATAGTATTGTGTATTCACATTATTTGATTTTCAGAAACACTATGGATCATCAGAAACTAAATGTCTATAAGATGGAGAAACAAGAGAAAAATAATCAAATAAGCGCCATTGACAATAACTAGTTTTTTTTCCCCCCACTTAAATTTGAAGATTATAAAATAAAATTCTGAATGATAAGTAAATATGTTAACTTTAATTGCCTTCCTGTTCATGCAAATTAGCATTTACAAAAAGAAATTGTTCTAATCCATTGAAAGTCCATCGAGCTTATGGATTTTTCAATGGAATATAATTCTCTCTTTTTGCAGAACCCCCTTCTCTTGATGTAGGTGAGATCTAATACATTGTGAACTCTTTGAATTCTGAAAATTATGGAGTTAACTTTTGCATGATAAGTAAATAGGTTAATTTTTAGTTACCTTCATGTCAATGCAAATATATTCTTCTTCTTTTTTTGTTCAGTAAAAGTTCATTTAAGAGAGAGTCTCCTTCCTTTAGATCCTCCTCCCTTAGCATGGGTCTATATTTGATCTCAGGATCTTTCTTTGATAATAAAGGACTTTATCATTTTCTTTTTAAATATAGGAAGTACTTTATCAATTAAACCAACTAGTAACCACTATCTTATAAAAAAAGAATTGTATGTAAAAAAGAATTTCTGGAATTTCGAATCAATGCAGATTTTTTTTTTTTTTTTTTTTGTTGATATTTTTGAGTTTTCTTTTCAGGTGGGTAGTGGTTGAATGTTTTATATTAGTACGTGAAGAAGTCAAACCACAATGACAAGGGATTTTGGCGCAAATACAGCCACTTTTGATCGAAACTTGTTAAAGCAAAAAAAAAAAAATTAGTATACGATTTTTAATTTTATGTGTATTTCGTGTTTCTATATACCATTTTAAAAAAGAAAAATTTATTAAAGCTTGTTTCTGTTATTACCTTGTTCAACGAGGTTTTCGGCAAAGCATATATTTTAGGAGTATTTAGATTCTTTTGAATATTTCTTTACTAACATTTCTTTGTCCAAACATTCGGTCAAAGCAGTTAACCTCTCATCCATTCTACAGCTGTTTAGACTTTAGGGGGCTGTTTGGATTTATTGTTTTCCATCACACTGAATGATAAGTAAATATGTTAACTTTAATTGCCTTCCTGTTCATGCAAATTAGCATTTACAAAAAGAAATTGTTCTAATCCATTGAAAGTCCATCGAGCTTATGGATTTTTCAATGGAATATAATTCTCTCTTTTTGCAGAACCCCCTTCTCTTGATGTAGGTGAGATCTAATACATTGTGAACTCTTTGAATTCTGAAAATTATGGAGTTAACTTTTGCATGATAAGTAAATAGGTTAATTTTTAGTTACCTTCATGTCAATGCAAATATATTCTTCTTCTTTTTTTGTTCAGTAAAAGTTCATTTAAGAGAGAGTCTCCTTCCTTTAGATCCTCCTCCCTTAGCATGGGTCTATATTTGATCTCAGGATCTTTCTTTGATAATAAAGGACTTTATCATTTTCTTTTTAAATATAGGAAGTACTTTATCAATTAAACCAACTAGTAACCACTATCTTATAAAAAAAGAATTGTATGTAAAAAAGAATTTCTGGAATTTCGAATCAATGCAGATTTTTTTTTTTTTTTTTTTGTTGATATTTTTGAGTTTTCTTTTCAGGTGGGTAGTGGTTGAATGTTTTATATTAGTACGTGAAGAAGTCAAACCACAATGACAAGGGATTTTGGCGCAAATACAGCCACTTTTGATCGAAACTTGTTAAAGCAAAAAAAAAAAAATTAGTATACGATTTTTAATTTTATGTGTATTTCGTGTTTCTATATACCATTTTAAAAAAGAAAAATTTATTAAAGCTTGTTTCTGTTATTACCTTGTTCAACGAGGTTTTCGGCAAAGCATATATTTTAGGAGTATTTAGATTCTTTTGAATATTTCTTTACTAACATTTCTTTGTCCAAACATTCGGTCAAAGCAGTTAACCTCTCATCCATTCTACAGCTGTTTAGACTTTAGGGGGCTGTTTGGATTTATTGTTTTCCATCACCCATCATTCTGTTTTCATAACCTACAACTCAAAACTAGTGGGTCTCACAGCAGAAGAGTTTGTTTGGATTTGTTTTCAATTTTGTTTCCATCACTCAATTCTCTGATTTTTGAGTGATGAATTATGGAAAATAAAAACAAATTTTAAGTGTTTTCAAGTTATGAAAACAGAGTTATGATGACATTTTTGTAATTACACACACATTTGAGGGACTCACGATCAAGCAATGGTCACGTCCAGACACTACTTTTGACAAACATCAACGGCTCCTTCAGTGAACACACAACCTGATCAATTTCACACCACAACTCCAAAACTCAAAACTCCATCCAACCTCATACCTCCTCACGCACACCACTTGATCATTTTTTTTTTTTTTTTTTGGGAATGTTTTTTTTATCATGGATCATGAGTAGAACATATCAAGTCAGACCCACTTCAATTTAATCAACATGAACTAGAAATTTAAGATCAAAATCCATAAACAAGGCTTAAGGAAATCCAAAATCCAAAATCCATACAAATCACTATGAAAAGAAAGAAAAAGGAAATGAGTGACAGATCAAGCTCTCAAAGTTTACAATAACCCTCAAATTTTGCTCACTATTCAGGTCGCCCTGACTTATGTTTTACTACTCTCAAGCCTTCTTCGGGAGAGGGCACGTTTCCATGATCATAGATTTGTGTTGCCATGGCATGTCAGAGGAGATCTTGTGGCGCTCGGTGACGATGCCCACGAAGTAGGAGGCAGCGCTGGGTGACGGTGGAGATCGGTGTCGCAGGTCCAGACTTTGATTTCCATCGCTGGGTTCGTGGAGGGGTTTGGGAGAATAACAAGGGGAAAAACGAAGAGGAGAGGCAGAGAAAAACAAAGGGGAGAGGCAGTGAAAGATGAGAGTCAGGGAAAAAGAAAAAATAGGAGAGAGAAAAGTCTTATGACATTGGGTTAGTGTGTGGGTCCTAGTTTTTTTTAGCTTTTTTGGTTGAAAACATAACAGAGTGATGGGTGCCAAAGGGGTTGAGTGAGATATTTCCTATTATTGAGTGATAGAAAATGAGTTATAGAGTGATGAGTGATGGGTAATGAAAACTAAGTGATGAGTGACCATTTGTTTTTGAACCAAACAACCAATAGATAACTTTGAACATAATTAATAAAGCCATTTCTAAAAATAGTTGGAAGGATTATATATATAAAGGGCAAAACTTAGATACAATACTATTGTTCCTTAGGTGCCTCTTTTAATTTTTTGACATCTATCTAATTAAATAAGTCAANTAAGCCATTTCTAAAAATAGTTGGAAGGATTATATATATAAAGGGCAAAACTTAGATACAATACTATTGTTCCTTAGGTGCCTCTTTTAATTTTTTGACATCTATCTAATTAAATAAGTCAACTAACAGATGTTAATGCTGCTTATTTTCTATTTTCTTTTTCTCTTTTCTGGTTCATTGTCTCTTTCAGATCTATCAAACTTCTCACGGTTGCATTAAAACCCATTTATAAAACCCACAAGAAAACCCTTGAACCCCAACTTCTCCGACTTTTTACACTCAAAGAAGATGAGATCTAGCTTTAATAAAGGTTTGAAAGAGCAGATCATTTGAAACCTAGAATTCTAAAGAGGGCAAACTGATTTTCATACACATAAGATGAATTCTTTTTTTTTTTTTTTTTTGGCTAAACACATAGGATGAGTTCAAATGTAAATAAAGGGTATAATGGAGATGAACAAAAACTCACGAACCGAGGCCAATCATTCTTTGATCTTGTGTGAACCAAGCATGGGAACATATTGACTTGTTTTATTATGAAAATAATGGGATTAATGAAGAAAATAGCCCCTTTATCCTTCTTTGCTTGATTTCAATAAGAAATTTTGGAGTGTGAGAAGCCTGCTATTGTTGAGGGTTTGTTGATTTACGAAAGCCAACGAGATCTTCTGAGATTTTGCATGAGAAATCCAAGATTTTTGTTGATGATATGATGCACATGAACTAGCCCCTTTGTCCTTCTTTGCTAGATTTTGATTGAGAATCCTAATAGCCACTTGGGTTCTTTTGAGATTGTGGGTGAGAAGTCTCAAGTCTGAGAGTTATGAAGCTGTTAGGTTTCTTGCTAAAGGAGACAGTGAAAAAAAAAAAGAATAAAAAAGAAAAAGAAAATAGAAAAGAGATGGTGTCAACGTTTGTTAGCTGACTTATTTAATTCGACAGATGTCAAAAAAATTAAAAGGGTACCTAGGGAACAGTATCTAAGATACTGTATATAATTTTTGCCTATATATAAAAGATGAGGGAGGGTATATGTGGGGTTCAAATAACACACATTAACTAGTACCACAACGAGTATCATTTCTATCATTTGAACCCAAAAGAGTTAGAAAGATATGGTATAAAACTTATCAAACTTATTTTCAAATAGAAATTGAGAATAACATACACAATTACAATCTCACTATATATTTACACTATATTTTTCTGTTTAAAAGAAAAAGAAAAAGTTATATAAAAAACCTCAAGGCTTATATCTTGTTTTATGTATACATCCCTAATTTTTTATTTTATCAATTAAAGTCTCAACCTTATGAAACCATTTCAGATTGAAACCTTAATCCCTCTCCATAGTTCATTTATGTTATATTGGGCAGTCATGAAGTACCAAAAAAAAAAAAAAACCTTTGATATAAACTTGTGTTCACCTAGTTTACCAACTTTGATTTTTAGGCAATTATTTTCTCAATCTATGTTAAACCTTCCTCCATAAATAAAGATTTTTCTCTCTACCCTTTATATTCAACTAGTGCATAACCTCATGCATATGTACGAGTACATTTAAAAACAATCACAATTACATATATATATATATATATATATAAATATGAGTTCAAATTAAATTTGGTGTAAGAATTACAACTTACACATTTATTAAGCCATGAATTTCTTAAATATATAATGGTTTCTCATTATATATATATATATATATGATTTAGAATCTGATTGGATCTAGTCTCTTCAGTTTGTGAACTCAATAATTTATTTCCCACAAAAATTAAAAAATTAGATGGGACATATAGCACAAATTTGAACTCCAATTAAAATTCAATTTAAAATTTGCTTAAATTTAGACTCTTTGATTTTTGCACCTTTTGCACCTAATAATTCAATTGACACACAAATTTTAAAATTAGATGCGACACATGGCGCAAAATTAGATGTTAATTTAGAATTTAATTGGATTTTTCTCATCTTTGGCTATATACACCTAGGTAACCAACTTTGATTTTTTGGCAATTACTTTCTCAATCTATGTTAAGTCTTCCTCTATAAATAAAGATTTTTCTCTTTACCCTTTATGTTCAACTACTGTGTAACTTTGTGCATATGCACTAGTACATTTAAAAATAATCACAATTATATATATATATATATATATATATAAATAAAATTAGATCTAAAATCTTTGGTTTTTGAACTCAGTAATTCGCCTGCCACAAAAATTTAAAAATTAGATGAGCTATGTGACGCAAAATTAGACTCTAATTTACAATTTAATTGAATTTTCTCTCAATTTTGACTATTAATATGTATATATATATATATATATATAGATAGATGGCTAGTAAATTAATTTATGAACAAACCTTAGGTGAAACACAAAGTTTAATAAATAATTTCCTACTTCTTTTTTCTCCATTACTGCTTAGAATAATGAAAATTGATAACATAAATGGGCAAAGCCTTCAAATTGTATTGATTTAATAAGTTTAGTACTTTAATTAACAAAATAAAAAACACAGGACCTAATTAATAAGTTTAGTACTTTAAAAAGATTGCTATTAGCAATGGTCAGAGTTCGTCGCAACAATACAAAAAGCTGTCACAGATTAGTATTGCTGACGATAAAAGGCCGTCAACAGTCGTCGGAAAAAGCCTTGTCGGTAATACTATATTATCGATGAGACCGTTGCTAACACTCATTTTTGAAAGCACAACTCCGTCGTAAGTACTTGATAATTGTCGTCGTAGATTTAGCTTCATACGAGGAAGTTGGACAACCAAATACCTTTTGTGATGACCTTTGGCCATTGTTAATGCATAGTTTCGACGACAAAATGCCGTTGTAGTTCTTTCATTTGTCATCGACAATACAACTTTATATGAGGAAGTCGTATGACCAAATTCTTTCTACGACGAACTAAGACTGTTGTTAATACCTTTTTTGTGACGAATAAAAGCTGTCGTAATTACTTGGTTTGTTGTCGACAATGTAACTTCATTCGAGGAAGTCAAATGACCAAATACTTTCTACGACGAACTAAGGCTGTTGTTAATGCCCTTGTTTTGACGAATAAAAGTTGTCGTAAGTACTTGGTTTGTCATCGAAAATAACTTTTGTGATGAACTATAGTCGTCGTTAATGTAGTTTTTCAACGACTAAAAGCCTTCATAAAATACTTGGTTTGTCGTCAACAATACATTATCAATGTGACCATTTACCTTTTTCAATGAACTTTGACCGTTATTGAAACCTATTCACCACATCACTAATACATTATTTGCAACAAAATAATTCTATAAATAATAAAAGAGATACCATTCCTAATATTTTAATTGTGAGGAAACATAAATCTACCAAAAGTTTCTCAATTCAAATAACAAGTACAAATCCATAATTGTCCAAATCTAGAAAGTGCATAATGCAATAAAAAAAAGATTAAAACGTCTACAAAATAGAATCAAAAATATTAAAATGTCTACATGAGAGCTATAATATCCTTCACCAAACTTGAAAACATAAATATTGGAAGATCAATCATCATCTGAGTTAGTATTCTCCTTCTGAGAGCCTTTTGAGTCATTTTCCTCCTCAGAGTCATCTTCTGTGTTTTCGTCCACATTTTGATTTTCTTCTCCAGCATTGGTCTGCAATATTTTGATTAAACTAAATAAGTATACAAAAAAATTATTACTATGCAAATTATATTTACAATACATAATAAAGATATTGAAATATATTAATTTAACAACATCAGCAACAATCCCCACAATGAATAACAAGGGTATTATCAACATTAAAGAATACATGATCCTTACTAACAAGAACCTTGTAGTTCTCTTGTGAATGAGAACTTCAAAGAATAAATTTTCCACCAATAATCACATTAATAACATTTTCATAACAAACATACAAATCATGTACTTTGCATGGATAGGTATAGAGATACTAACTTAAATAACATTTTTTTAATCTAAATTTAGCGATCCAAATAATTGAAATCTATAATAAGCAACTTTACAACTTATTTCAACAACCTCAAGAAAATAGCAAAAAATATTAGTGTTGATTATATTGAAAAATATATAAATATACCTGTGTAGTAGGTTCTTGCATAGAATTAAAGCCCATCTTTTTCAAAGCATTTGCTATCATACGAGACATTCCTCTTTAAATTGATTGATTGTTTCTTGCAATTCCATTTTCTTAGTAGAACTTTTATCCTCTACTTCTTTAAAACAAAGCTCAAAATCCTCTTTTTCTTTTAAGTGATCTGCTTGACATCGCTTACTACATTGGCTAGATGAACTTGGGCCATACACATCTCTAGGCTTGACACTGGCACCCATGCCAAGCACATGACCACGAGTAGGAGGTCCAGTCACTTCAAAGAATATTTTACTATCATTAACAATCTCAGCCTGAGATGCAACCTCTGATTTCCTTGCATCCATTTTCTCCTAGAACAACATTTATTCCGCTATTAGATATATACAAACTTTAAATTCAATAACACATTTAAAAATAATAATAGTAATAATAATAACATATATATAATTTTTGTGCTTTTTCACTGGTAAAAGTAACACCATCCTTTTTCATATGCATCAACCCGCAACATTCAATTGGACTTGGTTTGCATCCATTCTTCTCCTCCTATGACCATTTTAAAAGGAAAGTCATAAGATAAATCAATTCAATATATGAACTAATGTTATAGAAATTTCACATAGCAATTTTATTATACCAATTCTTTTCTGCGCTTAGCCATTGGTACAGAACCTGTGGTCACAATGATAGCTTGGTTTTCTTTGCGATTTCTTTTGTTTCTATCGCTCTTTTCCTGGTTACATGAAAAAAAATACACTAAATGAGTTTGAAAGTTCTTTTGGTGTGTAAAACACTAGTGAACGTTTAGATCCCCAATTTCAAAAGTACCAACACAAGCTTATACTCAAACAATTAATGTGTGGACTGATAAGTACAAGCAATACCTAAATTGGTAAAACACTCTAAAACATAATTAAGCACAACCATAGTAGTAATTAAAAAGGAAAAGAGTAAGGAAGAGAGATGCAACACAAAGATAATGTCGGCACATGTTATCGAAGAGGAAACCAGAGAACTCGGTGAAAAACCTCTCCGCCACCCTCCAAGCGGTAAAATGATCCACTAGAAAATCAGTTGGGATACATGAATAGCAATAGACCCTCCAAGCCTAATCTACCCGATGCACCTAAGCTCTTAAAGCTTCTTGCTCCAACAAGGTTAAGCCTAACTGTGTCTTCTCTAGCTTTCCGGATCCTGCAATAAGCCCATTGCATCAACCAAAATGAATTGGTCCTCTTTGAACTGCTTCCCAATCACCAAATAACCTTCTCACTAATATGGGTATGGTGAGGTAAGAATTTGGCTATGTATCATCTCAAGGGTATGACAATGAAGAGGGTGAGAGTAGAGGAATTTGGAGAATCAAATGTCTAAGATTATGGATGAGTCAATATATTTTTTTTTTCTCTCTCTAGGGTTTATCTCTCAAAATTCCCTCTGGAAGCTCTCTACATTTTGTGAGTATAATGGTATTTATAGTAGGGTATGTGAGGGAATGTGAAAAGTCATTTTTCCGCAAAACAGGGGGTTCTGGTGAGTGACTCGCGAGTTCTAGTCGCTAGATAACTGAAAGGTCCAGACTATACTTTTTATCTTGTAGTGGTCTAGTTGTCGTGACCCTTTAACTTCCTATATGCTTCACCCGTGTGGCACTTCTGGTGAGTCATCAGTCGCGAGTCACTAGCAAGTTCCAGTCGCAAGAATGCTCTTGATTTCACGTACTTGAATTCTTCACACTCTTTCATGCATAACCCTTACATGTTTCCCACCTAAATACAGGGTATCTAATTATTGAATTATAAGCAAATTTGGCACGGAATAAAGCCAACACATGGTTGAATAAATTCAACCTTCCAGAGTTAATTTTTAAACATTTGCTTCTAAGAAAGATTTTAGAAAAAAATATATTAAAAAAAACTATTAATAAAGTCCATTTTATAATCAACCTTCACTTGCGATTATTCCATTTGTTGCACATCTCTTTCCAAATAGTTGGAGTTATATCATTTGGGGGAAGCTTGTACCATTCATCGCGAGTAATTTTATTTTTCACACATTCTTTTCTAAGGTGCCACATCCAATCAGGATAGCATCGTTTGACATGCTCATCAAATACCTCCCTCTCAAGAACTAAGTCATCTGTCTCAAATTGTGCGTCATTGTATAACTCATAAAGCATATTCAGTTGTTCTTTAGGGTATTTTGAAAAAGTTGTCCATGGCCCAGTAATGTTTTGGTGGAACTTAATAGTAATCTCTTGGGGTATTTTCTTTTCTTTGAATCTAATAAAATGAAAGAAACAAAAAGCATGTAAAATATTACATATAAATGAAATGTAAGCACTAAAAAATAAATGATTAAAATAACCAAAAAATAGGGAAAAAAGACCTTCTGTCATGTATCTCACACTTGCGATTATGACCTGGATAAACACTCTTAGCCTTTCCCCGACCTCTTTTCTTTTGTACAGTAGATCCTACCAATAATGGAATAAGTAAAAATAAATAAATAAGCTTTAAGCATACAATTGGTATATTAGCATATAAACTTTAGGAAAATATTAAGTAAGTATTACCTTCACTGCCCCCATTAATCACACTATTAGAAGAAACAAGTGCTTCATTAGTTGGAGACTCAGATGATGAAGGCGCAACTTGTGATTGACTAACACTATCACCTTTATCTCTCGCTTGTTCTATATCTCGCTTCTTATATTTCTTTGCCATTCCTATAACATAGTTAAAAAGAAAGCCACATCTTTGATAAGTTGTGATTATTTAGTCAACAAAAACAAAATTAAAACCAAGGACCATATTAGAAATATCAATATAAAGATAAAAATAATTTTTTCTCATTCATAATCTAAAAATAAAATACAATTGTTAAACAATCATATCATCAACATTAAAATACAATTGTTATCCTCATCTTTGATACGTTAAAATGCATAATTAACAAACTCTATTACTCCATTTATATATTCCTCACATGACCTACTAGAAAGATTGATCAAAGATTTATCAACCAGCATTATATCTACACCCTTCAAAAATGACATAAATATTAACAATTATTCCTGCCTAAATTGTTATAGATAAACTTATTATACAAGTTAAAAACTAAAAAACTAAATTAACAACAACACCTTTGAATATATTGTAAACTAACTAACATGAAAAGCTTAATTAAATTTTAGAGGTCCACTCATTTAATTAAATAATTATATACAAATAACATGCATAGCTTCAACAAATTGCTAAAGTTTAGCACCAAAAAATAAAAAATAAAAATGCTAAAGTTACTTTTTACAGTACACTTATATTATTATATATCCACAACACAAATACTATTATTATACTATTATTACAACTTCAACAAATACTTATATTATTGAAAAGTGGTCAGTAAGATTCTAGTCCCTCCTTACAGTTTTACAGACAAAGAAATATTCAAAGGTACCCTAATCAATATTATATTATTATATATTCACAACACAAATACGCAAACACCAACCATTTATTCAAATATATTTTTTTAATCAAAAAACATTTCAGCCATTCATTCATTATCTTTTTGGCTCAACACCCAACCATTCACTGTCACTTTGGCTATATTCAACGGATTCATTTAACCAACTTCTTGCAATATAACTTAAAACTGTACAAAAAAGAAAAAGAAAAAGTGCAGACAAAGAGAGTGAGAGAGAGTAAGTGATACTAGTGGCTCAGCAAGATGGTTGGATTTTGGCAAGTATGGAGAACAATGGTGTAGAGACAAGCAAAGATACTGATGGCGCAAGAGAGTAACTGTAAGATAGAGTTGCATTTTTTATTTTTCTGTTTTTTGGTTTTTGTACTGGGAATTAGGGATTTGTTGAGGAAGACAGATTTGGACTTTTTTGGTTTTGTTTTGTAATTAGGGATATGTTTACTTGAAGGGAATTTCATATATTTTTGGGTTTTTTAACTTCTTTTTTTTTTTTTTTGTTTGTTTGTTTGTTGAGAAGATGGGTTTGTTAACATTGTTGTACCAACTTTATTTTATTTTATTTTTTTTTGAATTTTTATCAACAAATTTATAAGGGTCAATTATAAAATTTTAAAGTATAAATAAAATATTTTTTTTTTGGATGATCTGAATTTTAAATTTTTTGCTGCCAAATTCTAAATTTTGAGAAGGGTAGGGGTAGGAGGGAAGGGGTGATGGCAAATAAAATTTTAACCTATGTTGTAATTTTATTCCATCTCAAATAGGAAGTTTCAAAAGTCAAGGAAATATAACCTCAATATTGTGTAGGTGGATTTTTTTGTACGAAAATATAACCTCAATATTTAAAAAAAAAAATTGTGTATTTTATTTGGCAAAACCACCACAGTGAAAAAACATTTTTCACTTGAAATCTCATTAACCAAAATTTTTTTAATTAATATTAAAAATGTTGTATACTAACTTGCTCTCAATTTTCCAAAATTATCTTATTTTATAAATAAAATTTACTGATTTAAAATTTTAATTAAAGTTTTCTCAAAAAAATTTTTAATTAAAGAGTATTTAAAATATTCTTCCAATCCAATGGTCAGATTTTGGATTTGAGTCTAGAGCATTATGGACATGTGATGTTGGACCAACATACCAAAAAATTTTGATTGGTTACATTCTTCTAATCCAACCGTTTGATTGAGCTTGTAATTCATCAAAACCAATATTTTATCCTACTATTTCAATCCAATGGTCAAATTTGACTTTTGACTTTGGCATTCTAAAACTTGAAATAGACAAAGGCATGAAAACCAAAAAAACCTTAAAACACTGACCAATACTCAAAACTCACTTAAAACCTCCTTGATCAACCTAATTTTATCAAATCCAGTGGTCTTGGAACCAACTTTGAATTTAACCAAAGATTGACCAAGTATAATAGACTTTAACGAAGTTTCACATGATTTGATTGCTCTTGTTAGGACATGTATGAATCATGTTAGAAACATATGTCATTTTAGAATTAACTAATCTTTTGACAAAACGTACTTTACTTATACTTGGGTAGATCTAGGATGTGTTTAATACCTCAAGGAATAAGAGTTCAAGTCCAAGTGTTAAAGCCATGCAAATCAATTCAAGGATCAAGTGAAGAAGTGTTGGATTTTAAAACTTGATAGCTAGCTCGATAGATAGCATCTATTGAGGTTTAAAAGGGATCTTCAGCTCGATGCTCAACAGTTGCTTGATAGATAATCTATTTATCGAGATTTACGAATATCAGTTTTTTAGATTTGATTTCACACTAATCTGTGTATATTTGTTTAAGCTTTCTTTTCTTACAACCCTAAACATATATAAGAATTATTTTAAGGGCCATTATAGCTGATGCAACTTAATGCAAAAGTTTTTCACAAGCATATTGTGACCAGAGACATATGCCTTAGTTCATCTTTCTCTTGAAGAAGCTGCTGCGTTTGTACGCCATAGGGTTTTGTAACAAAGGATCTTCGTGACCTTCATCGTGTTGATGAACTAAAGAACTTTGTAGCCAACATCCTTCTCAAGTTGGTGGTTAGTCACGTACTTGGATCCGTGCATTGATTGGTTAATCACGTACTGGGAGCCATGGATTGAAAAGGAGAGATTATCATTACAGAACAAGTCCAATTGGGTATTGGGGTAAGGGTTCAACTGTAGGTTAGTATAAGGTACTGGAATTCCTATACTTGTAACTGCTTGTTGTGATAATAGTGGATTATCGGGAGTGGTGATCTTAAAATCACGTGGTGGGGTTTTGCCTTGGAGGTTTTCCCCATTTATAAAAAAAATCACCGTGTCAACTTTATTTTCCACTGCATATTAACTTAGTTGGTGATTTGTTTGTATTACCACGTGTATTACATGTTAATTAAATTATTAATTAACTTGGCTAATAAACTAGTTAATTTATTACAAGGGGTCAATACATTCTTGGCCTATCAAGTGGTCTCAGTGCAGACACACTCTGATTAGGGTTAATATTTTCTATGTAATCCATTGACCCCTGTTGTCATGCATAGAGGACAATCGTTGATTATACATCCTTTATTTGATGGCACTAACTATGCACATTAGAAAGTTCGCATAAGAGCTTTCTTGTAGTCATTAGATGAAAAAGTGTGGCAAGCTGTGGAGATAGGTTGGACTAAGCCAAAGGAAGCCCTAGCCGATTGGGATGATGCTAAGATCAAGGTGTAGACACTCAATTTTGCACCCATGATTTAATTAAGGAGAATGACTTGAATGACCATCCATGTACCCCAAAAATCATGATTGCATTACATGCATCAATTTGTTCTTGCATTACATGCATTGATTTGCCTTTGCATGTAATGCATCAATTCATTCATTGCATATCATAAAAATGATCTTGAGATTCTAATGGTCACAATGGTGTTTTCGGTTTTCAAATCAGACCATCGAATCAAAAGATATCGCATGATCAAGTTTGCACGATCAACATGCATCATGTCTAGGTAAAGTCGACCACACATGATTAATTTAAATTAATTTTGATTGATTAAGCAATTAAAATTAATTAAATAATTTTGTGATTGGTTGATAATTAGTGTTTAAAATAGGGATGCATGCGTAGGAATAAAAAGGATGATTGGATCACAATAAAATTATGGATAATCTGAACTTTATCAAGATTTATTTTATGGTATTTATCTACAAGATAATTGTTTTTATAAAGCTTGAATTATCCAGAAAAGAGATAAAAATCATAGATGGAGGATGAAAACACGTCTAGATGCAAGGACTGGTAAAAAAATTCTAGAAGAGGAGTCCAAATGGCAACTGAACACGAAAGAGTGTTCGGTGTCCAAGAGCCAATTCGGCACTTTTGGAGTGCTGAATAACACTCTAAAAGGGCCGAATTAGCATCTTTTGGGATTGCATCTTTTTGGAATTAGCATCTTTTTAATCCCCTCTCTGATTTTCTGTTGAAGCTAGGTTTTTTAGGTTTCAAAGATAATTGCATAAATTTCTTTGAACCCTAAAACATCATCTCAGGTAGAAGAGTGCTTATGTAAGAGGTTGCTTTCTAACCCTTTTGTTTTTATGCTTCTCTTATCATGATGATGCATGTTTAATTGTTTCAAATATTCATATTCTACCTTGTTAATTTAGTTTATGAAAATATATTCTTGATTTCGTTATTGTTGCTATAATCTGTTTCTTAGTTTTAAAGATTTGCATGTAATTAACTCTTTGCCTTTAAAATAAAACAAATTTGTATCTTCCTTTGATGTAGATCTAAATTTTTCTTCAAAATAAAACAGATCTGCAATGTAGATCTAAATTTTCCTTAATCAAAACTGGTTTGTGTCTTCATTAGATGCAAATCCAAACATTTTTTTTTTTTTATATCAAAAAAACTTACTTGTATCTTCCTTAGATACATATCTAATTTTTTTAATGCATGCAGATTTTTGAAATAAAGAAAAAGATAAAACATGATTGTGTTTGTGTTTGTTTTATTTAATTCATGTTACATGAATTTAAATTATGAGTGAAACTCTCTTCTTAAAAAATCCTTTTTTCATTCTTTTAAAACACATAAAAAAAAAAAATCTGATTTTTCTATTGTCAAAAACCTTTTTTTTATTATCATATAACATATCTGATCTTTTACAAATCAAAAACCATTTTTTTTAGTTCTTAAAAAACAGATCTGATATTTTTCAAATCAAAAGACTTTGTTTTATGTGATAAACACAGATCTGAATTTTTTATCTTTAAAAACCACTTTTTTTCTCCATATACCATAAAATAGATCTGGTATTTTGACAAATCAAAATCAATTTTTTTTACCAATCACAATAGATCTGATTCTTTTCAAAAGAAGAGACTTCATTCATAAATAAATTTGTATGATTCAATTTTGGTGTCACAAGTTTAACATATCATTTATGACATGCATAAAAAGGTACATTGGTCATAAGAGTCTAGAAGACCAGACTCTGTCTGGGTGGAATGGGTGTCTAACACCTTCCCATTCGTTAACCTAGCCTCTGGATTTAGGTCATTAGTTAAGTAAATCTAGGCTTGAATTTACCTTTTATTTTGGGTAGAATGTAACTAGGACAAAAAACCATGTAATTATTTGGTAGATTGTAATAAGGTCCCAAAGCTATGTAATTTTTGACTTTCCAATTATTATTTTTTTATTCAATCAATGAAGAGAACAATTCATTCATGTATTTTGTATTTAATTTTTTTTTCTTTTTTTAATAAAAAAATAAGTGGTGACTCCATACCACTTACCTAAAAAAGAGAGGTGTACTAAAAAGCACTTCAAATATCTCTCTTTTTTGAGAGGCAACTTTCGAGGTCTCTCACACAAGGTGGCTAACTTCAACAGCAGGGCATTGAATGTTTTATTCAGTTTGGTCATAAATGAGGAGTTCAAGAAGATATCTTCTACCAAAATTGCGAAGGAAGCATGGACCATCTTCCAGACAACCTATGAAGGAACCAAGGCTATCAAGGATTCGAAGTTTCGGAGGCTTACTATAAGCTTTGAAGAGATCAAGATGGAGGAGGATGAGTGTTCAATGAGTTCTATGCCAAGATTGTTAGAAAGGTGCTCAGATCTCTACCCGAGAGATTTCATGCCAAGGTCACTGCAATTGAGGAATTAAAGGATATTGAAAAATTCTTTTGATAGAACTGGTTGGCAATCTACAGACCTATGAGTTGGGTTTAACAAGGATTGGGAAATCAATTAAGGGAAAGACCATGACACTGAAGGCTAAGAGCAATGACACAAATGAATCTTTGGACGATGAAGATTTTAAAATGAAATCCAACATTACAAGGCAATTCAAAGAGTTTATGAAGAATGCCAATGTTAAAGGATTTGACAAAGAACGCAAGCAGTCCAGTTCGTCTTAATTCAAGAGCCAAGACAAAGGGAAGAAGGACGTTAGGGATGGAGGTCAATACGCTGTTCCCTCAGGACCAAAGTGTTTTGGGTGTCAAAGTTTCGGACACATGAAACAAGAGTGCTTAACTTATCTTAAGACCATTAGGAAAAGTAAGGCCATTACTGCTACCTTGAGTGACACCGAGCTTGAGGATGATTTGGACAATGAGGATGATGGAATCTTGAATGCCTTTACTGCTACTGTAAATCCTACTAAGGGGATTGTTGAAGAAATGGATGAAGAAGAGGACTTGGTTGAGTCTAAGTTTGAAAAGATGGATGAGCAAGATGACATCCATATAGCCTATGCAAAATTATACAAAGTCTCGAAAAAGCATGAGAACTTTTATAGGTTTGCCACCAAGAAGCTCAGTGATGTGGAGCTTGAACGAGAAGAAATCTCCATGAAGTTTGATGAAGCCAATTAGACTATTTGAGCATTGCAGTTTGAGAACAATTTCTTAGCTGAGAAGACCAAGAAGCTTGAGGCAAAGTTGTTCCAAGTCAGAGCTCAATTGGAAAGGACTTCAAGTGAAAAGCTTGATGAGATGCTCATCTTTCAGAAATCTGCTTTTGATCGAACCAGTTTAGGGTATGATTTCTCTTCTCCTTGTATTGCTTCTACTAGTATAACTGTTTTTGTTTCACTTGCTAATAATGTTGAATTTGAGAACAATGATTTCAAAACTACTTTAGCTAGTGAGAACATAGACAAGGTAAATCTATCTTAGGAGCACCCCCTAAGCTTGATAAGAAAGAGACTAAAAACCGTAAGGCTAAGATGGGCAATACTTAAAAGTCTAAACAAAAGAAGCAACATCTCTGTCATCACTGTGGAGCAACTGGACATACTTGACCAAATTATTATAAGTGGTTAGCCTCTCAACAGAGCAATAGTATGATCTCATCGGGAAACCAAAATTAGTTTCCATCCTCTTTTTCTCATCTTGGAGATCTTCTCAAATCCCTTATGTTCTTTTGAACTTGAATGGTTTCAATTCTTCCCCCTCACTTCCGGATCAAGGGTTCGTCAAATGGAAATGTTTTTCTAAGGTGTGGAAGGAAAAAGGCTCCAAGTGATTTAGTCACTTTTTCTCTCTCTCCGTTTCTTGTTTTTGTGTATGCATTACTTGTGTGTTTTGCTTTTTTGTTGTGAGCCAGTCTAATTTTATGCTTTGCTTTGTTTAACATGTTTTTGTTTGTTTGTTTTCAGTTTTTCTTTATTTTGTTTTTCATAAAAGAAAATTGAGAAATCAGAAAAATACAAAAACAGTGTGGGTTTTGTGTACATTGGTACTTGTGTACCTTGGATGGCCATTGAAATAAAGTTTTTTAAATTTTGTATCTTTTGTGGCTTAGATAAGCATCTCTATGCACAACTAAGAAAGTGAGCTTTGTGGCTCGTATTTGTCATAAGTAAGATTAAGTAATCTCTTGTACTTAACACTCGTATCACTTCTTTTGATAGGAAGGACTAGAAAATTCTAAGAGAAAGGCATAAATAACCATTTCACCATTGTTGCCCACCAATCATGAAATGACATCTATATGTTTCGGCATAGCAAAAATGCAATGACAAAAGATTAACATCATTAGGTATTTCTTTTCTTTCTCTTATCTTCCCATGCATGATATGCTTAACAAAAGAAAAATATGCAAACAGAAATAAAAGCAAAAAGAATTAAAATGCTTTATACATGATTGCAAGCATATCTTCTAGGAGACGTGAGAGTTATAGGATGTATCCCGAAGGTGATAATCCCCATTAAGAAGTTATGATTATGTTTGAGTTAAAGTGATTTTCTCATATCTCAAATCGTCATAACATGTAGGCACTTATGCAATCTTGCAATGTTTTTCACACACAACACGTAATATTCTTTGCTACTTTTGATACATGTGCAGGTACAATGTGATTTGGCCATCACAAGGAATACATGTGTTAATGTATGCTTACTAAACTATTTTAACTTGTTTTTGAAATATAAAACTGGTTAGACTTGTTTAGTGTGTGCATGTGTTTTGGATCCAAATGCTTGACATTTTCTTGTTGAGAGATGTTTTGAGAGCTTAAAATGTTTGTTGGATCTTTGGTTAAATAGCATGCTTAATTGCATTCGTATCTATATTTTTCTTTTCTTTGAAAAATTGTTTTTGAGCAATCTTGATAGCTTCTCGATACCTCTCGATAGCTAAGCTATCTATCGAGCCTCTTGATCTTCCTTTCTCGACAGCTGTTATCGCAATTTCGATCCATCAAAGTTTGTCAGAATTTGTCTCGATAGCTTCTTGACAGCATCTCAATCCCGAGAGAGTTTCTGTATGCTCAATAGATGCTTGATAGCTTCTCGATCCATCGAGGTCACTTTGCTGTGGACACCTCTCAATAGCTCCTTGACAGCTTCATCTAGTGAGAATTAAATCTCGACACCTCTTGATCCATCAAGAAGTGTTTTCTATATATATCTTAGCGCAACATTTTCTCCCTTTTTATCTGATCTCTCTTGATAGAAAAACGTCTCTCCCTTTCCCAAACACTTCTCAAACACACTCTTCATCTTCCCCATTCATTCTTCGGCCTAATCCTTGCATTTTCACTGTGGTATGATCTCTTTTCTGTCATTTTATCATGCATTTCATTCCTTCTGACCTAACTTTTGGGGTTTTTCAAAAATTTTGGGGTTTTTCAAAATTGATGAAGTTTTTGTGAAAATTTTGGTATGGGTTTTATTTAAATGATCTACAATGTTCATGCATTGCATCACATTTGCAATTTCACAATGTTTCATGCATTATAGATATGTGTTCGCTACAGTTGAAATCATGTGTGTTGATAGGATTGGATTGGGCTGAGCCTATGATGTTTTTATTTGTGCATGTGACATGCTCATGTATTTTTCATGCATACATGCCATTTTCTCTATCTTATTGTTTTTGATCTGTGTTGATACTTTTCTACTTGTCTCTCTCTCTCTCTCTCTCTCTTTCTCTTTCTTTCGGTTAGTTGCTCTATGGCACCTAAGCGTAAGTCTACTTCGTCTTGAAACCCCATTCGTTTCATGGCATCTTCTTCTAATTCTACACCCTCTCATATTCAATTCCGTGATGAAAGGGCCCGTACAGACTTCTTAGAGAACTTTTCACGATGCAACATTCATTTGGAATGTCAAGTCGTCCTATCGGACTTTTCCGATACTGACCTTCCCACTGTCATCTACATTAGGGGTTGGGAGTCACTTTGTGGAATCCCGGTCACTTGTCCCTCCATGATCATACAGGAGTTTTACTCTAATATGCACGGATTTGATTATTCTATACCTCATTTCATCACTCATGTTCGAGGTACGCGCATTGTAGTCACTTCGGATCTTATATCCGAGGTGCTACACATCCCAAGGGTAGTGCATCCTGACTACCCCGGCTGTGATCGCCTTAGAACTGTGTCCAAAGATGAACTCTTGTCTTTTTTCTGTGAAACACCTTCATCTTGGGGTGACCATCAAAACACCCCTTGCTCAGGCTTTACAAAAGGCTCGAGGTTCCTTAACATGGTGATGACATTTGTTCTTTATCCCTTGTCTCACTATAACTCCATTATTGAGCCTCGTGCTCGATTTTTGTTATCCCTACTTAAGGACTCACTATTGATTTTCCCTTTCACTTCGTACTCTCCCTTATAGATGTCTATAAGGATATGGCGACTCCTGATAAGCTCATTTTCCCTTCGGCTATCAAGCAGATTCTTCACCACGCGTCTGTCTCCTATCTTGTGTTTTCACTCTTCTCCATCATGTGTGCCATAAATGCAACAACTGTTTAACAGAGTGAGGCCTAACTTCGTCTAAAGTGACCACGAACCGAGATGGTGACTCCTCCAGCTTCTTTCACTCCATCCACCTCTGCTCCTTCTTCTTCTGTAGGTGGAGTGACTCTTAAGGCAATCATGGCACAGCTTGTGCCCTGGGATGCTTGCCTTAACACTCTCGGTGATGAGTTGTGTTAGGTGAACACCCATGTTGGTCGTATCAGACGTTGACAGGTTGTCATGGGTGGTTTCACAGCATCTTCTTCTCCATCTCCATAAGCTTTAGAGGATGAGAGTGATGATGCCTCTGGTAGTGATGATGTTGATGGTGCTAGCTCTTCTAGTGGTGAGGAGATGATTGCTTCTCAATGACTTACCCTTCATCATTCGTGACAAAAAAGGGGAGTAGTTTTGGGTATGAGAGTAGTCTTGTTCTTAGGGGGAGAGTTAGTGTAGGAGATATTTTTGTTAAGGGAAGTGTTTTCTTTTTGAGGGATGTAGTAAGGACTTTTTGTATCTTTTTTTTTTCTTTTTAGATACATTGTTCTTACTATGTGATAGCAAACCTTGTACTCATTTTGATATATATATATATATATATATATTGAGGTTGTTATTACATTCTTTCACCTATCTCTTCCTGTGTTGTTTCTTTTCTCTCTTTATGCACATACTTCTTATATATTGTATGCAATCTTTTATATTTCTATTTCACACTAAGATGCCGTGATGAGTTTTGTTTAATGTGTTTCAGAAATACAGGTTGTCAAAGTCTTTCTTGCCATGAACTCTCTTCTTACAAAGTTTTTTAAGAGTTTGTGTTAGGATTAGATTTTATTGTATTCAACAAGTGAGTATGAGTTAAGTGATCCATGACCTCTCATATGATCATTTGTTTGTTGTGGTTTTGTCATGGATTGCCAAAGTGGGAGATTGTTAGGACATATGTGAATCATGTTAGGAACATACGTCATTTCAAAATTGTCTAATCCTTTGAGAAAATGCACTATACTTATACTTGGGTAGATTTAGGATGTGTTTAATACTTCAAGGAACAAGAGTTCAAGTCCAAGTGTTAAAACTATGCAAATCTATTCAAGAATCAAGTGAAGAAGTGCTGGATTTTAAAACTCGACAACTAGCTCAACAGATAGATAACCTATCGAGGTTTAAAAGGGATCTTCAACTCGATGCTTAACAGCTGCTTGATAGATAACCTATCTATTGAGATTTACGAAAATTAGTTTTTCAGAAATGATTTCACACTAATCCATATATATTTGTTTAGGCTTTCTTTTCTCACAACCCTAAACATATATAAGGATTATTTTAAAGGTTGTCATAGCTAATCCAACTTAATGCAAAAGTTTTTCACAAGCATATTGTGACCGAAGACATATGCCCTAGTTCATCTTTCTCTTGAAGAGGCTGCTGCGTTTGTACGCCTAGGGTTTTATAACCAAGGAGTTTCATGATCTTCATCATGTTGATGAACTAAAGAACTTTGCAGCCAACATCCTTCTCAAGTTGGTGGTTAGTCATGTACTTAGATCCGTGTATTGATTGGTTAGTCATGTACTTGGATCTGTGCATTGAAAATGAGAGGTTGTCACTACATAACAAGTCAAATTGGGTATTAGGGTAAGGATTCAACTGTAGGTTGGTATAAGGTACCGGAATTCCTTTACTTGTAATCGCTTGTTGTGATAATAGTGGATTCTCGGGAGTGGTGACCTTAAAATCACCCGGTGGAGTTTTGCCTTGGAGGTTTTCCCTATTCGTAAACAAATCACCGTGTTAACTTTATTTTCTACTACATATTAACTTAGTTGGTGATTTGTTTGTGCTACCACGCGTATTGCATGTTAATTGAATTAATTAATTAACTTGGCTAACTAATTGGTTAATTTATCACAAGGGGTCAATACGTTCTTGGCCTATCAACTCTATTCTCACAATCTAACCATCTGATTGTCACTGTCATTTACAAATAGAAATATTTCACCATATTTTACCAATCCAACGGTCAAATTTTGGATCTCCATCTGGTTGCATGATGGACATGTGTTGCTCTACCCACCCACTAGGATACTTTAATGAACCCTATTGACACAATCTGACCAACCAAAATGGCTAAAATACGCCATTAACCCCATTGACATAATCCCTACTCTTTCAATATAATGGTCAAACTTTGAATATGAGTTTGGCACATGATGGATGCATGTTGTTATCTCATATATCGATAAAGACTACCAAATTAATAACCAATAATAACTATGAAAAAAAAAATTATGTATTTTATTAGGCAAAACCATCCCATTTGAAGGGAAAAAAACATTTTCTACTTGACATCCCATTAACATTTTCTTGGTGTGTTGGTCTCGTTCTCCTCATCCAACCATTTGATTGAGCTCAAAATTTATCAAAACTAATATTTTATCATACTCTTTCAATCCAATGGTCAAATTTTAAATCTAATTATGACACAAGATGGCCGTGTGTCATATTTGCCTATAATGAAACTTCAATAAATAAAAATATCCAATACTCTACTAATTAAGAGAGTTATACACTATATAAATATTACTAAGAATTGAGAAAATGATATGCAAAATACAACCAAAAACCTACAAAATGATCTCAAATGGATTTGCATATGACTTTTGACTTTGCCATTTTAAAACTTGAAATTGATAAGAGCATGAAAACCAAGAAAACCCTAAAACACTGACCAATACCCAATACCCAAAACACACTCAAAACCTCCATACTCAACACAATTTGATCCTATCAAGTGGTGATAGACCCAACTTCGATGGTTGATTATATTTGACCAAATATTGACTAAGTTTTGTAAACTTTGACTACTCATTTTTCACAATCTATTTGTCTAATTGATGTCATACTTCACCAACACTAATATCTCACCACATTCTTCCAATCCAACGATTGAATTTTGGATTTGAGTCTAGAGCATTATGGACATGTGTTGTTGTACCAACACACCAAGAAATTTTGATTGGTCACGTTCTCCTAATCCAACCATTTGATTGAGCTCAAAATTCATCAAAACCAATATTTTATTCTACTTTTTCAATCCAATGGTCAAATTTTAAATCTAACTATGGCACAAGATGGATGCGTGTCATATCCGCTGATAATGAAACTTCAATCACTAAAAATATCCAATATTCTACTAATTAAGAGAGTTATACGCTATATAAGTATTACTAAGAATCGAGAAAATGATCTGCAAAATACAACCAAAAACCTACAAAATGACCTCAAATGGATTTGCATATGACTTTTGACTTTGCCATTTTAAAACTTGAAACTGTTAAATACATGAAAACCAAGAAAATCTTAGAACACTGATCAATACCCAAAACTCACTTAAAACCTCCTTGAACAACCTAATTTGATCAAATCTAGTGGTCTTAGAATCAACTTTGAATTTTGACCAAAGATTGACCAAGTTTAATAGACTTTGACAAAGTTTCGCAAGATTTGACTACTCTGTTTCACAGTTTGATCGTCTGATTATCATTATAATTTACAAACACAAATATTTCACCACATTCTATCAATCCAATGGTCAGATTTTGGATCTCCATTTGGTTTCATGATGGACACATGTTGTTGTATCCACCCATTGGGAAACTTTGATTAACCCGTTGACATAATCCAACCATTCAAAATGGCTGAAATATGCCATCAAAGCTAGGAAATGATTGAAATACCCATAAATTTCTAAAGTGATGAAAGTACCCCTAAAAGCTTCAAAATGATCAAATTACTTTTTACTTCTGAAATGACCAAAATAGCCCTCATGTACTTGGAGGGTCTTTTCAGATTTTTTATTTGTTGTTTTCAAAATCAAGACAAAATTCTAGAGTTTTAAGATAAAATTGAGGAGAATTTACCATTCAAAGTAAATAATCATTTTTTACGGTCATATGTATGTTGGAAATAACTTTTATTGTGACAAATTTTCCTTACCGTCGTTAATACCTTTTTTTTCTTACGAAAATTTTAACTATTAACGACGACCACAACATCCATCACAAATACAATGTAATATATAGTGATGGAAAAAACTATCAAACACATGAAAAATAAGGGCATGATTATAATTTGAAATAGGGTATAAGCCTTAGAACTTTTAATAATTCCCTTTATAAAAAAAGGGGGCCTATGTGATTGCAATTAGAAGATCTAGTCAAGTAGTTCTTGCCAAGCAATAAACTTACAATTGAATTAATCATAAAACTGTTATGATATGTTGGCTGTTTATTTTACCCCGCTCTCGAGTCTCGACGCACGTAATTAGCATCCTTTTGTAGCTAACATGCACTCAGCTCTCCTTCTCTGGTAGAATAGTTCGCTGCTGTTCGTGCTAGCCTCTCCACCCTTGTATCATTTTTATCCTTCCTCTTCTCCTTACTCTTTACCTTTTTCAATTCCTCTCTTTCCCTTCGTGCTTTGTGGCCTTGCTCTTTCCTCTCTTTACGTACCCATTATCCTTACAACTATTGACCATTAGCTATTTGATGTTTTTGTCTAAGTGAAACCTACCGTATATAACTGTAAAGCTTGTCTTTCCTTCTAGTTGAGTGTTATGGTTTTTTCACCTATGGCCGTGTCATTTGTGTCTCCTCATGATTATCCTGGCTTGGAAGCTTTAAGAGCTAGCATAGGTGAGGAATAGTAATCACACAGAATATTGCGTAAAATAAAAAAAGTAAATACAAAAAAACAAGCAACATAATGACATAGGGAAAACCAATTAAACAACTATTCCAATGTAAAAATCATGAGGCTTGGCCACCAGCCCCAAGGAAAATAGATCCACCTTATGGAATCAAAGTTTACAAATAGAATAACCATATTTTAATTTGCTCCCTCTTGTCAAACTTATTAACATGACTCCACACAATGCCAGGACCATGGACTCTTCTGTAAGTAAACTCTGTTGGACATGAGCACCCGCTCATGACTTCAAGTATCCATTTGAAGATTCACTCTAGAAACTTGTTCGTATTCTAAGAAGTAGCAACTTCACTTTGATCACCCAAAACTTTAGAAGCCTTAAATTTGAACTCCAGTTGATGCGTGGATAAAACTTGGAAATCTTCAATACTTATGTACAATGCACAACTCTCCAAAAGTCTTAAATAACATTTTCTAGATCTCCTTTTATATCTTAGCTTGAAAGCCATAAAACCCTAGTTGCATGACGATTGAATAGATTGAAGCTAGACTCTTTCAACACGATTCTTGATACATCGAGTTTAATGAATATCGATCAGTTGAGATTGGCGTTAGGCATGTATTGCGATTCTAGAATCAACAGTTCTTCTTGAGCTTGAAACTTGGTCTTGGCTTGGATTTGAAATGGACTTCAAATACACTCAAAATACACTAAGAAACTCAAGATATATATGTTCACAATTTACCAATTAACCTTGTACTACAGACTCAATATAGTCTTAATTTGTAGGCCCCAATGGGAAAAGAGGTGGCATGTGTTTGGGGTGTAAAAATGGTGTTGCTATAGAGGTGACCTCGAAAAATGAATGGATGATTAATGTGCTTGTACTCTCAGATCCTTTGTATGAGCCTCGACATATTAATCATGGTCTTTTGGAAAAAAGTTTTGCCTTGGAGGTTTTCCCTATTCGTAAACAAATCACCGTGTTAACTTTATTTTCTACTACATATTAACTTAGTTGGTGATTTGTTTGTGCTACCACGCGTATTGCATGTTAATTGAATTAATTAATTAACTTGGCTAACTAATTGGTTAATTTATCACAAGGGGTCAATACGTTCTTGGCCTATCAACTCTATTCTCACAATCTAACCATCTGATTGTCACTGTCATTTACAAATAGAAATATTTCACCATATTTTACCAATCCAACGGTCAAATTTTGGATCTCCATCTGGTTGCATGATGGACATGTGTTGCTCTACCCACCCACTAGGATACTTTAATGAACCCTATTGACACAATCTGACCAACCAAAATGGCTAAAATACGCCATTAACCCCATTGACATAATCCCTACTCTTTCAATATAATGGTCAAACTTTGAATATGAGTTTGGCACATGATGGATGCATGTTGTTATCTCATATATCGATAAAGACTACCAAATTAATAACCAATAATAACTATGAAAAAAAAAATTATGTATTTTATTAGGCAAAACCATCCCATTTGAAGGGAAAAAAACATTTTCTACTTGACATCCCATTAACATTTTCTTGGTGTGTTGGTCTCGTTCTCCTCATCCAACCATTTGATTGAGCTCAAAATTTATCAAAACTAATATTTTATCATACTCTTTCAATCCAATGGTCAAATTTTAAATCTAATTATGACACAAGATGGCCGTGTGTCATATTTGCCTATAATGAAACTTCAATAAATAAAAATATCCAATACTCTACTAATTAAGAGAGTTATACACTATATAAATATTACTAAGAATTGAGAAAATGATATGCAAAATACAACCAAAAACCTACAAAATGATCTCAAATGGATTTGCATATGACTTTTGACTTTGCCATTTTAAAACTTGAAATTGATAAGAGCATGAAAACCAAGAAAACCCTAAAACACTGACCAATACCCAATACCCAAAACACACTCAAAACCTCCATACTCAACATAATTTGATCCTATCAAGTGGTGATAGACCCAACTTCGATGGTTGATTATATTTGACCAAATATTGACTAAGTTTTGTAAACTTTGACTACTCATTTTTCACAATCTATTTGTCTAATTGATGTCATACTTCACCAACACTAATATCTCACCACATTCTTCCAATCCAACGGTTGAATTTTGGATTTGAGTCTAGAGCATTATGGACATGTGTTGTTGTACCAACACACCAAGAAATTTTGATTGGTCACGTTCTCCTAATCCAACCATTTGATTGAGCTCAAAATTCATCAAAACCAATATTTTATTCTACTTTTTCAATCCAATGGTCAAATTTTAAATCTAACTATGGCACAAGATGGATGCGTGTCATATCCGCTGATAATGAAACTTCAATCACTAAAAATATCCAATATTCTACTAATTAAGAGAGTTATACGCTATATAAGTATTACTAAGAATCGAGAAAATGATCTGCAAAATACAACCAAAAACCTACAAAATGACCTCAAATGGATTTGCATATGACTTTTGACTTTGCCATTTTAAAACTTGAAACTGTTAAATACATGAAAACCAAGAAAATCTTAGAACACTGATCAATACCCAAAACTCACTTAAAACCTCCTTGAACAACCTAATTTGATCAAATCTAGTGGTCTTAGAATCAACTTTGAATTTTGACCAAAGATTGACCAAGTTTAATAGACTTTGACAAAGTTTCGCAAGATTTGACTACTCTGTTTCACAATCTGATCGTCTGATTATCATTATAATTTACAAACACAAATATTTCACCACATTCTATCAATCCAATGGTCAGATTTTGGATCTCCATTTGGTTTCATGATGGACACATGTTGTTGTATCCACCCATTGGGAAACTTTGATTAACCCGTTGACATAATCCAACCATTCAAAATGGCTGAAATATGCCATCAAAGCTAGGAAATGATTGAAATACCCATAAATTTCTAAAGTGATGAAAGTACCCCTAAAAGCTTCAAAATGATCAAATTACTTTTTACTTCTGAAATGACCAAAATAGCCCTCATGTACTTGGAGGGTCTTTTCAGATTTTTTATTTGTTGTTTTCAAAATCAAGACAAAATTCTAGAGTTTTAAGATAAAATTGAGGAGAATTTACCATTCAAAGTAAATAATCATTTTTTACGGTCATATGTATGTTGGAAATAACTTTTATTGTGACAAATTTTCCTTACCGTCGTTAATACCTTTTTTTTCTTACGAAAATTTTAACTATTAACGACGACCACAACATCCATCACAAATAACAATGTAATATATAGTGATGGAAAAAACTATCAAACACATGAAAAATAAGGGCATGATTATAATTTGAAATAGGGTATAAGCCTTAGAACTTTTAATAATTCCCTTTATAAAAAAAGGGGGCCTATGTGATTGCAATTAGAAGATCTAGTCAAGTAGTTCTTGCCAAGCAATAAACTTACAATTGAATTAATCATAAAACTGTTATGATATGTTGGCTGTTTATTTTACCCCGCTCTCGAGTCTCGACGCACGTAATTAGCATCCTTTTGTAGCTAACATGCACTCAGCTCTCCTTCTCTGGTAGAATAGTTCGCTGCTGTTCGTGCTAGCCTCTCCACCCTTGTATCATTTTTATCCTTCCTCTTCTCCTTACTCTTTACCTTTTTCAATTCCTCTCTTTCCCTTCGTGCTTTGTGGCCTTGCTCTTTCCTCTCTTTACGTACCCATTATCCTTACAACTATTGACCATTAGCTATTTGATGTTTTTGTCTAAGTGAAACCTACCGTATATAACTGTAAAGCTTGTCTTTCCTTCTAGTTGAGTGTTATGGTTTTTTCACCTATGGCCGTGTCATTTGTGTCTTCTCATGATTATCCTGGCTTGGAAGCTTTAAGAGCTAGCATAGGTGAGGAATAGTAATCACACAGAATATTGCGTAAAATAAAAAAAGTAAATACAAAAAAACAAGCAACATAATGACATAGGGAAAACCAATTAAACAACTATTCCAATGTAAAAATCATGCGGCTTGGCCACCAGCCCCAAGGAAAATAGATCCACCTTATGGAATCAAAGTTTACAAATAGAATAACCATATTTTAATTTGCTCCCTCTTGTCAAACTTATTAACATGATTCCACACAATGCCAGGACCATGGACTCTTCTGTAAGTAAACTCTGTTGGACATGAACACCCGCTCATGACTTCAAGTATCCATTTGAAGATTCACTCTAGAAACTTGTTCGTATTCTAAGAAGTAGCAACTTCACTTTGATCACCCAAAACTTTAGAAGCCTTAAATTTGAACTCCAGTTGATGCGTGGATAAAACTTGGAAATCTTCAATACTTATGTACAATGCACAACTCTCCAAAAGTCTTAAATAACATTTTCTAGATCTCCTTTTATATCTTAGCTTGAAAGCCATAAAACCCTAGTTGCATGACGATTGAATAGATTGAAGCTAGACTCTTTCAACACGATTCTTGATACATCAAGTTTAATGAATATCGATCAGTTGAGATTGGCGTTAGGCATGTATTGAGATTCTAGAATCAACAGTTCTTCTTGAGCTTGAAACTTGGTCTTGGCTTGGATTTGAAATGGACTTCAAATACACTCAAAATACACTAAGAAACTCAAGATATATATGTTCACAATTTACCAATTAACCTTGTACTACAGACTCAATATAGTCTTAATTTGTAGGCCCCAATGGGAAAAGAGGTGGCATGTGTTTGGGGTGTAAAAATGGTGTTGCTATAGAGGTGACCTCGAAAAATGAATGGATGATTAATGTGCTTGTACTCTCAGATCCTTTGTATGAGCCTCGACATATTAATCATGGTCTTTTGGAAAAAGGTGAGTCGAGTAGGGGACTCTTTCGCAGGAGGTTAGTTGTAATCGGGTGAGTTTTAGTCCTAAATCCTTTGATGCTGTTGTTGATGCCCATTTTTGCAAATCTGTACCCAAAAGCCCATGAGGAAGAAACCCCAGTAAGAAGCAAGACTCAAAAGCCCATACGGAGGAAAGCCCAATGAAAAATAAGGCCCAAAGGCCCACTAAGAAGACCAAAAAGCAAGAAAGGTCCAAAGAAAAAAATGCAAGGGAAAGCGATCTGCGGCAGAATATAGATCTGCCGCAAAATATAGATCTGCCACAGAATACAGTTCTTCAGCAGAATGGCTTCAGCAGATCAAGGTAAATTAAGCCCAAGACCCTTTTGATCCAGTCAACATTATTTAGCCCACAAAGGCCCAAATTCGTTTGTATAAAAGAATATGTGTGAAAACTAATATGAAGAAGCACGATGAAAAGAAACAAGGAATAGCAAGAATTGCATGAGGGAAAGAAAATCCAAACCAAAGGAAATGACAAGCACAGTAGGGAATACATGAAGAAATAAGACAGAGACACGCAGCAGAATGGAACAAGGCTATTTTGCTACAGTAGAAACAGTGTAGGAATGAAAGAAGACAAAATCAGAAGATAGTGGAGCAAGGTGCCGGAGTACCCCCAACTTGTACATAGCCAATACAAAGGAGGTGGGCCCACGGTCAAGGGGATTCAAAGGGTGTGGTTTGGTGGTGGGGGGAAAAAGGGGTCTATATTTAGTTTCCAGCTATGAATTCTTTTGGGAATATACCCTGTTAGAATGGTATCTAATCCAAAAGAGGTAGTAGATGGTTGGGACCATCTGATTCATGCCATAGAGGTAGGTGGTAAGGTAGCTCAATCCTTATCCATTTGAACCTAGAGGTAGAGGTATATCGCAAGAACAAACAAAATGAAATTTTTTCACGAAATGAGTAGTGGTGCAAAAAACGTATTCTAAGCAGAGATAGTGGCCAAACAACCAATGGGTTCGTGGGTAGTCTTGAAGGAATGCCCACAACAAGCCAAAAATAATTGGTAAAGCTCTAGGGGTAAAAAGGGAGAAATTTCATTGAATCAATTCACTATAAAAGGAAGAGGTAGATATGGATGAAAGGGGAGACACTTAGAGGGGGAGAGACCCAGAGAAAGGGATCCAAGAAAGGGAAAGACCCAAGGGGGAACAACCCACGAAAAGAGAGCAGTAAGAAACTAAGAGTAAAAAAAGAACGAAGAGAAAGAAAGTGGTAAAAAGAAAAGAGAAAACACTGCAAGAATAAGGGCATGCATCAATAGACTATCTTTTCCCTCCCTCTTAGCAAACCCACTATTTGGAATCGCAAAAGTAGTGACAATTAGCCATTTAAGCCCATTCTCCAAAATGCACAACTTTGATGATAAAAGCCTATGACAAGGTTGTTCAAGTTGGGATTTGAGTTCCTTTTTGGTTTACATATTCTACGAGAAGATTCAATACTTGATCTTGATCACAAATATATTTGATTTCACTCGTTGGAACTTATATCTACTGTATTTAGTCGGTCTGTTGTAGCACGTTCTTATCACGTTTGCTGCATTAGTTGTCCTGCTGTGGTATCTTTATTTGTTATACTAGTTATTCCGCTGTAGCACATTTTTATTATATTTAACATGTTAGCTATTATACTAGCTAAACCTTTTCTGCTGAAGTTTTCTTATTTCTTTGTTATTACGTGTTTTACTCTTGACACGAACTAATAATTATTCTGCCATACGCACATGTATACATTGTAGCTCATGTTCTGCCATATATTTTATATATGTATATGTGAATATGTATAAGTATATTTACGAATATATTGTTGGGGTTTATGCCTTAAAATGCAATTTATTGGCATGTCATAAATAATTAAATTGTTTAATTATATGAGACTATTTATATATGAAATAATGGGACATTATCATAGTCCTTGAGATGCATTATATTTAATTTATTTGATTTAGTCACAGAAGATATAAATCACAAGTTCCTTGTAAACTTAAAATGTAGTTTGTAGTCGGTGATGAGATTGGGTGTTTTATTTGCGAAAATTATAACACATCAACTAAGATGATTTGTCTTGATCATGGAAGTTGAGACTTCTAATTAATGTGTTGATGTATCTTAATAGTTAAGACACATTGAATTGGACTGTTGTGAGATTAATTATTCAATCAACAACTGTCACCTGAATAATTAATCTTATGACTTCTAATTTCATAAACTTTCATTCCTGAGAAGATAGTGAACCCGATCATGAAATGTAAGTTACTTTGATATATCAGGAGTGAGATCTAACATTCACGGTCAAAATCTCAGTATGTTGGATAACCACAAGTAGTATTGAGGGAACACATATTCTCAAGATGAAATCTATAATTTCTTTCCAAAGAGACATAAAATATCCCCTTAAGATAAGTTTAATGGGAAGTGGTTATTCAAGGCACCCACTTTAGTAAGGAGTTACTAAAGATTATATTTATTGAAATCAGATTTCAATAAATGTGAATAACTAAAAGATTAAACTGGGTACTTAAAGATAAAATAGTTGTTTACAAAGTGACAGTTTATTACGACTTTGTTCACTATGAATATTTCATGGAATAGTCAAATGATATAATTAGAGTCTAGGATATAATTTATTAATAAGGCCTAGAGTGCAATTATATTTATATAGTGATATTAAATATAATTAATGATAATTTTGGATTTGTCAAGAGTTGACAGATAAGCCCAAGGCCCACTAGAGCTAAAGTCTTATTTGTTCCCTTTGGTCTCATCTCAAACCACAAATTTACACCCAATTGGGCAAGCCCAAAAAGCTAACCCAATTAGATAATCAATTCTTACTTAATAAGAGTTATTAAATAAAGTAACTACCAATATAGTTAGAATGTACGTATGATGAAAAGAAAAGAAAATTTTTTTTCTCTACAAGGAGAAGAAGAAGGACTTTCTTTGAGAATCAACATACATAAAGACTGATTGAGAGACCACTCTTCTTGGACACTATGTGGAATTGAGATGATAATTAGAGGTATTCTCAAGTCTTGGTTTTGAAATTTACAGCATCAAGGTACGCTTTCTATTATTTGTTCTAGAATTTAAGGTTACATGTTATCTTTCATGAATGAAGTAGATCCGTGATTGTTGCTTCCGCTGTGTATTTTTTATGAATGCAAACCCAGATTTTCCAACATATATGTATGTATATATTTGAGAATATGCTAACCCATGTAAACCAACATTTGCTTTATGAGTATTTTCTTTGGGTTTTAAATTTGTTTATGTGCAGAAAGTAGAAAAGTATTTCTATAGGAAAAAAAATGAATAGTAGTTATTTATGTTGCAAAAAAGTGCAAAAAGCTTTACTACACAATAGAAGATTTTATTGTATAGTAAAAAGTTTTACTGCGCAGCAAAAGGCTTTATTGCACAACAGAAGGTTTTACTACACTGCAAAAAACTTTACTGCACAACAAAAAGTTTTACTGCACATTAGAAAAGTCAGTCCTGTGACAGAACTGGAGAAAACTGTTGGTTAACTCTGGTTTTGTATCTTATACAAAACACACAGTGGAAGCAACAAATAAAAATCTATTTCATTCATGATTGATAACTTGTACTATATAAATTTTAGAATTTAAGAACAAGATAGCGTACTTTGGTGAAGTGAAAATCAAAACAAAAGATTATAAGTACTTGAGAACACTTTTAATCTTCACTCTAATTCTACTTTACGCCCAAGAAGTGTGGTCTCTCAATCAGTTTCCAATGGAGAATAATTGACTGGCTTCACTCGTACATACACACCACTTCACAATGGTGTCTCACTTTTTTCTCTAATGAAAAAATTATGTATGTTTCTCCCTTTTATAACTAACTGATTATCTAATTGGGCTGGCTTATTGGGCCTTTCCAATTGGGTTTTAGTGTGTGGCTTGGAGTGGGACCAAAAGGGACTAATAAGACACTAGCTCCAATGGGCCCTAGGCTTTTCTGTCAACTCTTGACAAGTCCAAAGTTACCATTAATTATATTTAATACCACTATATAAATATAATTGCACTCTAGACCTTATTAATAAATTATATCCCAAGACTTTATTATACATGTAACCCCTTTATAAAATATTCGTAGTAATTCAAAGTGATGAATATAGATTGTCATTTTGAAGATTATTACATCTTAATCCTTGAGTACCCGGTTTAATCCTTTTAAGTTATCCATTATATATTTATAAAATCCAATTTCATAAATATATACTTTAATAATTTCTTACCAAAGTGGTTAGGCCTAACTCTCTGAATAACTAAACTCATTAAACTTATCTCAAAGGAATATTTTATATCTCCGTTAAGAGACTATAAATTCCATTTTGAGAATATATGTTCCATCAACACTAAATGTGGCTGCCCAACATACTGAGGTTTTGACCGTTACTTTAGATCTCACTCCTGATATATCAAAGCAACCTACACTTCACGATCAAGTCTATTATTCTCTCAAGATTAAGAGTTCATGCAAATATAAGTCGTGAGATTTATTATTCAATTGACAGTCATTAGAAGAATAATAAATCTCACAGCGGTCCAGTTCAATATGTCTTAACTCTTAAAATATATTAACATATCAACTAGAAGTCTCTACTTCCATGATCAAGACAAATCAACTTAGTTGATATATTATAATCTTCGCAGATGAAATGTCCAATTTCATCACTGACTCTGAGTTTACAAAGAACTTGTGACTTATATCTTTTGTGACTAAATCACATAAATGACATACTATGCATCTCATGGACTAAATGATAATGTCCGAATATTCATGTTACCATTATTTTAGGTAATATTAAAACAACTGTATTAATTACAATATTAAGTCATACATCATGTCATACATAATGTAATACATAATATCATACATAGCATCATACAATAGGATTTAAGGGCACTAATCCCAACATATCTCCCACTTGCCCTAATGACTATTGTGTACTAATCTAACTCTCATTCCCTCCAAATGCGACTTGAAGGTCCTTTGAGGCAAGGTTTTGGTAAAAGGATCTGCTAGATTATTTGCACTTTCAATCTTTGCTACCATCACATCTCCACGAGCAATAATATCTCTAATGATGTGGTACTTTCTCTCAATGTGCTTTCCTTTCTTGTAATTCCTTGGATCTTTTGATTGTGCAACTGCACCACTATTGTCGCAAAACAATGTGATGAGAACTTGTTCCATTCTCATTACACCAAGGTCAGAAAGGAATTTCTTGAGCCATACAGCTTCTTTTGCTGCTTCACAAGCAGCAACATATTCTGCTTCCATGGTGGAGTCCGCAATACAAGATTGTTTGACACTCCTCCATGTTATGGCTCCACCTCCCAAGGTGAATACACATCCTGATGTGGACTTTCTGAAATCTAGATCCGACTGAAAATCTGAATCTGTATAGCCAATGGGTATCAAATCCTCACACCGATAAACAAGCATATAATCTCTCGTTCTCCGTAGATACTTGAGAATATGCTTTACAGCTTGCCAATGTTTTGGTCCTGGATTTGATTGATATCGGCTGACCATGCCAACTGAATAACAAATATCTGGTCTAGTACAAAGCATGGCATACATGAGACTTCCTACTGCAGAAGCATAAGGAACTTGTCTCATCATATCTTTTTCCTCTTGAGTTTTAGGCCTTTGGTCATCAGACAGAGGAACTCCATGTCTGAAAGGAAGTAATCCCTTCTTGGAGTTTTGCATGCTAAACCGTTCTAGAACCTTATCTATATATCCAGCCTGTGATAAGCCTAACATCCTATTCTTGCGATCTCGCCAAAGCTTGATCCCTAGAATAAAGTTAGCCTCACCCAAGTCCTTCATATCAAATTGGTTTGACAACCACACCTTTACCGATGACATTACCCCTACATCATTTCCAATGAGTAGAATGTCATCAACATAAAGCACTAGGAACATTACTACTTTATCTCGATGTCTTTTGTACACACATGGTTCATCAAGATTTTGTTCAAAACCAAATGACTTGATTGCTTGATCAAATCTGATGTTCCATGACCTAGATGCTTGTTTAAGTCCATAAATGGACCTTTTTAACTTGCATACCATATGCTCTTGGTTCTTTGCTATGAAACCTTCCGGTTGCATCATATAGATTTCTTCTTCAAGATTGCCATTAAGAAATGCAGTCTTGACATCCATTTGCCAAATCTCATAATCATAATGAGCAGCAATGGATAAGAGAATTCTGATAGATTTAAGCATGGCTACTGGCGAAAAAGTTTCATCATAGTCAATACCTTCTTTTTGTGTATACCCTTTCGCCACTAGTCTTGCTTTAAAGGTTTCAACCTTTCCATCTACCCCTCTCTTCCTCTTGTAAACCCATTTGCAACCAACAGGTTTAATGCCATTAGGCGCCTTTACAAGATCCCAAACTTGATTGGAATACATGGAATCTAATTCAGATTTCATAGCTTTGATCCAATGATGTGCATCTATATCATTCATTGCCTCTTCATAAGTGTAGGGATCCGATTCAGCCTCTTCTGAGATAGCTTCATAAGTTTCTCCCAAACCTATGAATCTTATGGGAGGCCGAACAATTCTCCCACTACGACGAGGCACCTGTGTACTAGACATCTCATGAGTAGTATCTTGTGGTGTATCCAATACAACCACATCATCCCTAGTTTCATCTATTGGTTGTTCAACTAAAGGTTCATTCATTTCAGCCAAAACAACTTTATTTCTAGGATCAAAATTATTCATATAATCATCTTCCAAAAATTTGGCATGTGTGCTAACAAACACTTTGTTATCTTTATGATTATAGAATAAATAACCCTTTGTTTCTTTTGAATACCCTAAAAACATGCATACTTCGGTTTTAGATTCCAACTTATCAGACTTCCTTTTCAACACATGTGCTGGACATCCCCAAATGTGGAGATATTTCATACTAGGCTTACGCCCACTCCACAATTCCTTAGGTGTGTTGGGAACAGATTTTGATGGAACTAAATTCAAAATATGCATTGCAGTTTTTAGTGCATATCCCCAAAAAGAAACTGGTAAAGTTGAGTAACTCATCATGGACCTAACCATTTCCAAAAGAGTCCTATTCCTTCTTTCTGCTACACCATTCTGTTGGGGAGTTCCAGGTGCAGTCAATTGGGATATAATCCCATTTTGAGTTAAGTAATCCTTGAAATCCCCAAGAAGGTATTCGCCACCACGATCAGATCGAATGGCTTTTATGCGTTTACCTAATTGATTCTCAACTTCAGCCCTAAACTCTTTGAACTTTTCAAAGGCTTCGGACTTTCGTCTCATTAGGTACACATAACCATATCTAGAGTAATCATCGGTAAAAGTGATGAAATACTCGTAACCTCCTTTTGCTTGGGTTGACATAGGACCACATACATCTGTATGAACTAATTCAAGCAACTCTTGGGCTCTTCTACCTTTTGCATTAAAAGGTCGTTTGGTCATTTTGCCTTCCAAACAAGATTCACAAACTGGAAATTCATCAAAGTCCAATGGCTCTAAAAGTCCATCTTTGATCAGTCTTTGAATTCTATTTGGATTAATATGACCCAAACGCAAGTGCCAAAGATATGCTTCATTAGTAGAAGGAAACTTTCTCTTTAATGATTTTACATGAGAGTTATGATCTAATTCAGAATTATATAATTCATGCTTATCAGGAGTTAAAATATAAAGACCATCCACAATATTGCCAGAACAGATAAACACTTTATCCTTCTTTATTACAACATTGTCTTTTAGGATAACATAATATCCATGTTTACCTAAATAAGTTGCAGAAATTAAATTTCTACGAACATTAGGTACATACAAACAGTCTTCCAATACTAAAACTCTAGATTCAAAACATAAATTAAACACTCCAATAGCTACAACTGGAATCCTGCTCCCATCAGCCAAGGTAAGAAACATTTCCCCTTCATTCAGCTTTCTGATCTCCTGAAACCCCTGCAAGGATTTGCAGATATGATTAGTACAACCTGAATCCACACACCAGGAATCTGTGGGATTCTGTACCAAACATGTTTCAAGAAGGAATGTACTTTTCATACCTCTATTCTTGGCAGCCTTAAATATTGGACAATTCCTCTTCCAATGTCCTTTCTCACCACAATGGAAACACTTTCCTTTGGTTTTCTTTCCTTTGTTGGCAACTCCTAAGGCAACTTGTTTACCATCTTTCTTAGTGAAGTTCTTCTTCTTCTTCTTCTTACCCTTGCCTTTCGACTTAGGTTGAGAAGTAGAAGCTTCACCAACATTGGCTTCAACACTAGAAGTACCAAGGATGCCTTCCGCCGCTACCAACTCATTCATCAATTCAGACAATGTATAAATCTTTTTGTTCATATTATAGTTAAGTTTGAATTCCTTGAATGATTCTGGTAGTGACTGGAGTATCATATCCACTTGGGATTCTCCATCAATATCGGCACCTAAAACTTCCAATGTATTCAGATTAGAGATCATCCTAAGACAATGCTCCCTCACTGAAGTACCTTCAGCCATTTTGGTATTATAAATCTGCCTCATAGTTTCTTGCCTTGCAGAACGGCCTTGCTCACCAAACATCTCCTTCAGACTGAGCATAATGTCCGAAGCTAGTTCTACATCCTGCATTTGATGCTGTAGAACATTTGAAATAGATGCTAGGATATAGCACTTGGCCATCTCATTAGATTTCTGCCAACGATCATATCGCTGTTTTTCCTCAAGAGGAGCATCTAATGATGGAAAGCTAGGACATGGTTGAGTAAGCACATATTTGTGCTCTTCAGTAGTAAGAACAATGTCCAAGTTTCTTTTCCAGTCAACATAGTTGGATCCAATCAGTTTGTTTTGATTAAGTATAGCAACAAGTGGGCTAAATGATGCCATGATTTTAAATCTGAAAATAACAAACATGAATATAATAAGTAAACTAGACACTATCAATTTAGCATATAATCATATAATATGGAACCTTATAAAACCATAAAATAATATATGCAACGACAAACCAATCCATGTCTATAATTCCTTGGTAGCAAGTTTATTATAAACACATTAATTGATTGAGAACTATTCTCATTATTAATTCTATCATGATAACTCTTATCATACACTAATAATATGCCGTATTAGCTTTAGCCTCTAAGTAATAATGACATAGCTCCTTTGGGAGGTTAACATTACACTTAGTCTAGTGTACACCATTATCTAGAATCATGTGTAGCCACATTTCATCTCCCTTATAATGTTTAGACTTGTAGTACCATGGAAAAAAAACACCCTCCTTTGGGATCACGAGGCATATACGCCAAGACGAGGTGCTTGTTCGCACTACTTTAAATAGGTTAGTTTAATCTTGTAGTACTTGAAGTAAACACCCTCCTTTGGGATCCCAAGGCATGTACGCCAAGACGAGGTGCTTACCCACACTACTATGAACCGATAATGGAGGCTATGAGATCCAACCCTTATATATCTCTCCCACTAGATGTTTTAAATTAAAGGTTTTTATGTTTAAGAACCATAATAATGCTAGAAACCCTTGAAAACATAATCCTAATCTCATTAGGAATAAATTTCATTAAATGAATACTTTAATCCTAGCATTAATATATATAAATATATAAACCAAGGCAAGCAACAATATGATGAATCCTTTATAAAATATTTGCATATAAACCCATATATATATATCAAATAATTTATGGATTCAATGTAAGTTGTATATAAAGCATTCAATACATCCAAGCCACATATTACATGCTTATAATAATCAAACCATGCAAGCCTTATATATATTTATATCCAAGCGGTGCAAGAAAGTCCAACCAGTGCAATCAATTGGTTCATGCACATGATAGTTATTTGAATTACATTCAATAACTATATCCTTGGCAATTACTAAGACACGGCACCATCCCATAAGTAAATATTAAGCCAAGATGTCCATTTCGAACAAACCGACGCAATACAATGGTTATCATCATGAATGGTTATCCTTGGCAACGAAATTCCTTAAAAGGAATTTCTCTTGGACAATAACTACTTTCTTTGAATGGATCCGCATCTTAATTTTGTGGCCACTTCGAACAAACAATGCAATACGATTGTCATCATCATGAACGGTTATCTCAATAACTTTCAATAACTATACTTGAAACAATGTTGAACATCAAGAAACCGTTTTTCTTTTATTCTAAAATCTAATCACATGCTATACAATCATGATATGAAAACCTGGCTCTGATACTAATTGTTGGTTAAATCTGGTTTTGTACCTCATACAAAACACACAACGGAAGCAACAAACAAAGATCTATTTCATTCATGATTGATAACTTGCACTATATAAATTTCAGAATTTAAGAACAAGATAGTGTACCTTGGTGTAGTGAAATTCAAAACAAAAGATTATAAGTACTTGGGAACACTTTTAATCTTTACTCCAATTCCACTTTACGCCCAAGAAGTGTGGTCTCTCAATTAGTTTCCAAGGGAGAATAATTGAGTGGCTTCACTCGCACATACACACCACTTCACAATGGTGTCTCACTTTTTTCTCTAATGAAAAAATTCTGTATATTTTTCTCTTTTATAACTAACTGATTATCTAATTGGGCTGGCTTATTGGGCCTTTCCAATTGGGCTTTAGTATATGGTTTGGAGTGGGACTAAAAGGGACCAATAAGACACTAGCTCCAATGGGCCATGGGCTTTTCTGTCAACTCTTGACAAGTCTAAAGTTATCATTAATATATTTAATACCACTATATAAATATAATTGCACTCTAGGCCTTATTAATAAATTATATTCCAAAACTTTATTATATATGCAACCCCTTCATAAAATATTCGTAATAATTCAAAATCATGAATATAAACTGCCACCTTGAAGATTACTACATCTTAATTCTTGAGTACCCGGTTTAATCTTTTTAAGTTATTCATTATATATTTATAAAATCTAATTTCATAAATATATACTTTAGTAATTTCTTACCAAAGTGGTTAGGCCTAACTCTCTGAATAACTAAACCTATTAAACTTATCTCAAGTGAATATTTTATATCTCCGTTAAGAGATTATGAATTCCATCTTGAGAATATATGTTCCATCAACACTAAATGTGGCTGCCCAACATACTAAGGTTTTGACCGTTACTTTAGATCTCACTCCTGATATATCAAAGCAAACTACACTTCATGATCAGGTCCATTATTCTCTCAGGATTAAGAGTTCATGCAAATATAAGTTGTGAGATTTATTATTCAATTGACAGTCATTAGAAGAATAATAAATCTCACAGCAGTCCAGTTCAATATGTCTTAACTCTTAAAACATATCAACGTATCAACTAGAAGTCTTCACTTTCATGATCAAGACAAGTCATCTTAGTTGATATGTTATAATCTTCGCAGATGAAATGTCCAATTTCATCACTGACTATGTACTAAAATTCTGAGTTTACAAAATACTTGTGACATATATCTTCTGTGACTAAATCACATAAATCACATACTATGTATCTCATGGACTAAATGATAATGTCCGAATATTCATGTTACCATTATTTTAGGTAATAATAAAACAACTTTATTAATTATAATATTAAGTCCTACATCATGTCATACATAATCTAATACATAATATCATACATAGTATCATACAATAGGATTTAAGGGCACTAATCCCAACAAAAAGTTCATTCTATGGCAGAAACAGAGAATAAGCCTACTTTGCAGCGTCTTTCCTTGGACTTTGGATTCAACATTTGCACAAAAACTAATAGTGGCAGAATGGTACTTTGGAGCCCATTCCATGGAGCGCTAGGCCGAACTTCCTTCTAGAAAAAGTCTAGACTAAGCGTTGTCCTATAACATCAAAACGCATGTCTAAGGTAAAAAAACGTAAAAGGAACCCTCAACTGCTGTTAGCTTGAGAAGAATAGAGGATTTTAAAAACGCTTATAATGGAAAAAATTGGCACGGGAAATCATTGAAGTTGAAAACAATGAAAAGCTTGGGTCCATGTCTTTAAATCTAGGTACCTTCGTGGTAACTCTTTCCCTCAAACAAATTTCCCTCACTAAGCACCATGCAGGATTTACAAAAGTATCTTTATCTGTCAAAACTTGGTGATGGTACACGGATTGCGATATTGCAAGATCTGTGAATTCCAAAGGTTGTAGATTTCAAACCCCAAGTAAGGGGTAACCCAGGAGGCAATTACATAATGGTGGTTGAGCTCATCAATCTTGAAACGAGGCAATGGAATAGAAATACGTTATGAGACGTGTATGGTTCCCATACAATCCAACATGTCCGCAACATTTACTTAACGACTTAACCAAGTGTTGACCAAGAATGTTGGGCCTTTAGTTTCAATATTAAATTTCCAGGTGAAGCCTCTCTAGATAAAGTATATCGTTTCTCCAATTATAAGGAGCTAGCTAGTCAAGAGGGGACTGATTGAGTTTATGGAAGTCCAAAGAGATCATTGGAATTTCTTTTATGGAAAATTATGTAGGATATGCTTTCAACTAATGCAAATTTGCATTTTGGATTGCCTCGGTGGAGAACTCTTAATTGTGTTTTGTGTCGAAGTTTTGGCTTCTTTGCATTTCAGCTGCCCAACGGGTCAATTTGGAAGTGGGGCAAGCCAATGACTGACCCTTTTTGCTGCCATCGTGTTTGTTCATATCTGGCTCACTAGTGTTAGGATTTATGCCCTAAAATCCAATATTTTATCATATTTTAAGTAATTGAAGTATTTAATTACATGAGACTATTTGTACATAAACCAATTGGATATTATCTTATAGTTCTTGAGATACATTTTATGTGATTTAGTTGTAGAAGATATAACTCACAAGTTCCTTGTAAACTAAAAAATGTAGTTCATAAAAGGTGATGAAATTGAGCGTTTTATCTGTGAAGACCCTAACCTGTCAACTAACATAGTTTGTCTTGATCATGGAAGTGGAGACTTTTAGTTGATGTGTTAGTGTGTCTTAAGTGTATAAGATGCATTGAAATTTACTGTTGCGAGATTAATTATTCAATTAACATCTATCACCTGGATAATAATTCTCACAACTTCTATTTTCATAAACTCTTAATCCTTAGAGGATTGTAAACCCAATAATGAATTGTAGGTTTCTTTGATATATTAGGAGTGATATTTAATCTAATGGTCAAAATCTCTAGTATGTTAGGCAATCACATTTAGTGTTGAGGGAACACATATTTTCAAGATGAAATCCGTAATCTCTTTCTAGAAACATGAAATATCTCATTGAGATAAGTTTAATGTTGCTAGGCCTAACTACTTTAGTAAAGAGTTACTAAAATTTATATTTAATGAAATTGGATTTCAAAAATATATATGAATAATTGAAAGGTTAAGCTTAAGACTCAAGGAATAAAATATTTATTTATAAAGTGATAACTCATAGTAGATGATGAAATTGAGCATTTCATCTGTGAAGACTATAATATCTATATAATAACTAATAGCCGAAACGTTTGACCTTTTGTTGACCGCACCTCATTGCGCCACGTGGCTACATAAATTAATGCCACATCTGCCATTAAAAAAATATAACAATGTATCTTTTCGGTGATTTCCTTATTTAGTTTCAGTTGGTAACTGCTTCAAAACATATAACTACTTATTTACTTTTTGGTTTCTTCTTATCGTTTTTCCGTTTTCTGTTTTTTTTTTTTCCCCCGCTGCGAGAACAAACTCAGCGAACGTTGTTGACAAAAAACAGAGTGTCCTTGCTGCTACTGCTATTGGTAATTCCTTTCTTCACAAATATTAGTAGGTCTTGCTAATTCTTGCATTAGTTGGCCTAACTCTTTCAAACCCACACCGTTTCAGTGGGTAACCATTTACAGCGAACGTCGTGGACAAAAGAACGGAGTGTCCTTGCTGCTACTGCTATTGGTAATTACTTTCTTCACAAACATTAGTTGGTCTTGCTTCCTCTTCCATTAATTGGTCTAACTCTTTCAAACCCACACCGTTTCTGTGGGTAACACCATGTTTGCTTTGGCGATAGAAAAAGCTGAATGTTAGATAGGCTAAGAAATATAAAAACCACGGGAGGGTTGGGTTTCTGGCTTTAAATTATTCATGGCAGAATTTGATTAGTTTTGTAGTTCCATATATCAGATACTCTTCAATTTATTTGTTCTACCTATTTGTTGCGTTATTTGTTGCATTACAGAGACTGTTCAATTTGTCAACAGGCTGTGTATTTCTGTTTTAAATTTTTAAAAATTTTTTTAATAATAAGGAATGTTAATAACTAGGACATTGAAATTTTGTGAACACCGTGTGTTTGACAAAATGCCTTACTTACTCTTGCATTAGTTTGTAGCCACTTTATAGTTTATGCATCTTGGTTTAAGTTGTTACTGGTTGGTTTGAGGGAGTTAGAAAGATGAGAAAAAAGAATGGTATGATTGGAGAACTCTAAAAAATGTTGCATGTCATGTGTTTGAGGAAATTTCTCTTTGACAACTGGTACATAATCCTTTGATTCAATCTTTTCTTTTCCCTATCTTGATATAAATTTTGGCCTTTTGTTGGATTCACAAAATCCAATTGACCACAAGTGTTTAATTTTTGTGTGTAAGGTTTTAGTTGTAATTGATTTCTTGGCTTAGTTGGTTTGCAGCAGTTTTTATGCTTTTGGGAAATTCTTAGATTAAAGGTCA